>NC_133201.1:54571149-54766149 GCF_958299795.1 Porites lutea | reverse complement strand
GAATGGTGGTAATTTATTTTTAATGCAGTTTTTATTTATTTAGGTCTTTCTGTTTATAAATGTAGAAGATATCGATTAGAGCCGCTTACAAGAACTTATGTATAAAGAGATTGTAATTGAATAAAAGCCGGAAAAAGGTATGAAAGCCAAAGGCATTGGAAAATATCGCTATTCGGTAAATTTTGATGAAATCTAAAGTACACGTATCGAAAACTGCAATAATTGACTTTTTCCCATCACAAGAAATAACCCTAGAAAGAATAAATTGATTGGAACAGAGATCAAATATGGCGCGATCAGGAATTATATTGACCAAGCGAAAGTAGTATAGTAGGGACTGGTCAGGCCTTTTTTGAGCAGGACACCCATAAGGAGGGCAGGAATACATTAACGCTAATGACGACACAGCCTTTCGTCTTTACATTGATCATGAATAAGATGCGGTAAAATTTCATCAATATAAGGTAATGTGCTATCTTAAGGTGTTTGACAGGTTTTAGGTCAACGAATGTCTTGGTTTTTGATTGGTTGACTAGAAACTAAGAATATAATTCATTGTTCTATTCATGTTGTCGAAGAAATAAGCGCACCCTCACCCGTGACTTAACACCACTGAACCGTAACATAATTATGCAAGTTCTAATTTCTTCCGCTTTCATCGTCCATATTGCAGAAATGAAATTGTTCCAACCCCGGTTCACTGATTCTTGGCGCCCAAATCGTGCATTGCATATTAGATGTCGTGTCGCATAAAAGGTAAGAATTAGTTTAGTTTAATACATTCGCCACAAAACTTACAATAGGACATTACGAAATTACAACGGCGACGGCAAAAGGAACGTCAAAAAAGAAATTGGTTTAACGAGCAAACCAGCAACTCTGCACGTGCATCATGCTTTATTTTGTCAATTTCTTTGCCTTCCCTGCACAACCCTGTACTTGAGAACGGAAAACAGCAAGGCGATAAATTATACCATCTCCGTCCGAACTCAGGTGCGGTCCCCTCTCTTAAGTTCCAAAAATTGTGATTGTGTGGGATTATCGCAGAATAGTTTTAAAGAATGCGAAGTCTATTTTTCAGCAACGTTTTCATAGACGTCGTCGTTGTCGGATCGTACGGTCTCTAATGATGAACGAGAACAACAAAACGTAAATGGGGATAGGAGAGGAGGGTGACAGGGAATAGCGACAGAACTTTCTTCCCATTGCAACCTAACTCGCTTAAAAGACATATAGGATAGGATAATGGAATATATATATTTGAAGATTTTGTTTGATTTCAAGATGGTCTCTTGCTGCCTTTGATAAGCAGCACATAAACGAGAAAAGCAGTTGTTCTCCCAGCACCTTTAATAAGCGTCATCTAAAGGAAACAGACATAAAGAATAAAAAATGTATAAAAGGTTACATTACAAAATGTGAGTGCTCCCAAATATGGGAGCAATTACAGTGGTCTGGGACCATGCACTGTAATTGGCTTACCGCTTTTGTGAGTTTTAGCCAAAAAAGCCGACTACATCATGTAAAAATTAGGCAGAAATTGACAAACTACGCAAGTGCATACTATTTTAAAACGCTACGGGACCTTACCGCTTGTAAATATGCTATAAGATAAAAATACAAATAAGCTAAGTTTAATGACTCAAAGTTTACAATACTGACTTATCGCAAACTGCCGCTTATAAGTCCTGGGCTTATACATCTTTGTACACCAGGGGGTTTGGGGAGGGGCTTATAAACGAAATTAAGGGCTTAGGTCCGGGCCGGAGGGCTTGTAACTGGAAAAGAAAAAGAGCTTCGAGACAAACCATAGAAGTCTCAATAAATGAAACTGAGAGACTGAAGGGGGGGGGGGGGGGGCTTATAATCGGAGCTAGAGCGGGAACTTATATCCGGGGGATTACAATCTGATTTATGTTTTTGTTTATACGTAGAAGGGCCTATAACTGCTATAACTGGTGGAGGCTTCTAAGTTTGTTGGGGGTCTTTTAAGCGGCAGTTTACAGTATGTACCTACTATGCCTGTCTTAACAGGCTTCATCTAGTTAAGCCTTATTTATTATAAAGTTGATTGCCGAGCTGTTCCGTATCAACACTATTTCAGTTCGATTCACAGTGTTTAATAGCCCCTCCAGAACAAACATGTGGTCGGATTGGTTTCATTTTAAGGGGCGCCGGAATCGGAATCATCCTCGTTTGTCCCCATAAGTCACTGCAAAGCTGCAATTATTTCACTTTCTGAAATTGACCGTCACTGCATCGAAACCTTTCTTTTGAACATCTCCGTAATACTTAGATCTATATATTAAAGATAGGTTACTTTCCATTAGAGATGCCATACTCCATCCCGTCTTTATTTCAAATAATGTTTAAGGCACCTCTGCCGGATACGGACACTTTGTCCTTTGATGTCCTCCTACCTCATAATAGGTTCGACTGTGTAGATCTTATATAAATAAGGCTTTAACATTAAGATAAAACTACATGTTAAAACATAAATTGAAAGTAGCTTTCTCCATGCGTTTTATAGACCTCATGGCAGTCGTTCAAAATCGAGGGGAAAGTAATAGGCTCGGGGGAACATAGCCTCCTATGTAGACGTGCTTTTGGCTCGTCACGCAATCCTCCCAATCGTTGGGAAGGAACGCGTGACGAAGCCCTAAGAACGTCTGGGCGGGAGGCTAAGGAAAACATGGTTTGTCTACCCTTGTCGCGCGCGCGCGTCCTTTTAATTCTTGCACGCATAATGTCCCCCTAGGCTATGCAAATATGTGCTTACCTGACTAAAAGAAAAACAAATAAAAAATAACGCGTATTAGAACGAACGACGAGTCAGTGTCATCTTAAAGCTGTTTTCAAGGTCAAAGTGATTGTTGATAAACTGACAAAAAACTTTTTGGATGACGAGTAGCATATATATATATATATAAAAAACACGCAAAAAGTTTTGCTCAAATTGAGTCCTAATGGACATTTAGAAAAGGTGTTAGTTTCCTAATTAGCAACATTTCGTGCACTAAACAATCGAAATTGTTGTCGCACTTCTTAAGGACAGAGAACTGTTTGTCAAAATCTGTCGGGACAGTAGAGTGTTCATCCTTATAATGTTTGCCAGTGGAGGAAGACATATTTTTGTGTTCAACACGCGCTGGTGTAAGTGCCTTAGGGTATAAACTACATAACTTGCATTGCACAAGTCACATTTGTTGGCTCCACAGTAGAAACAAAGTTAATTTCAAGAAAGCACTTGGAAATCTTGGAACCGTTGCACGTGCACATCGTGCACATGGCTTCCATTTCTTATTGGTCAAGTGTGTTCTCAAGTGTGGTGTAGACCATACTTGGAGGCGAACTTCGGCTTCTTTGAACTACGAACGTTTCCATGGTCACCAAGTAAAGTTGAAGAAGGTACATTTTACCCCTTCAGTCTCAAACTTAAGTAGGTTCCAAGTACACTTACTTTATACTTGAAGCTCTAGTGTGAAGCCAACAATTGAAATTGGTAAACTACATACTGTTGGTTTACATATAGGCGGTTTTTTCTCGTGAACTTTAAGGACCTCCTGTATCTTGTTGCTATCTGCGGGGGCAGGTTTCGGTGGCTGGCCCTCCGCCTTTGAAGCACCAAAATCCCTGATGGTACTATTCATAAGATGTTTCGGATATTTAGCCAGAAGATTCACACAGTCGTTCAACCAGTTTTCGTTAGCAAAAAGATCCAGGAGGTCCTTAACGTTATGAGAAAAAACCGCCTATTGTAAACCAACAGTGTGTAGTTTGCCAATTTCATTGGACTTGCGCGATGCAGGTTATGTGGGTTATACACTGAGGCACTTAGGCTTCGTGCAAACGGACGCAACAACTCCCAACATTGCTGCGCCAACAATGTTGGGAGTTGTTGGGTACGTGTTGGCAGTGGTCTGCAAACGGATGAAGAAAACTCTCAACAATGTTGTGACCTGTAGTGCATCGTGGGAAGGATACAGCCCATAAGTCTTTGTAAACCATTGATTTGATTTGAATTTGAATTTGAATGCGTAATGAGCGTGCGTGGCCCCAACAATGTTGGAGGAGCTGTCCAAACGGATCCAACATTGTTGCGCTACGCTTCGGCTATCACGGAACAAAAGAAATGTTGGGAGTTGTTGGCTGAAAAGTTTGACCGCTTTCAAACTGTGCGCGACAACAGCAACAGGGTGTGCAAACGGACACAACATGCAATATCCAACAGTGTTGGGAGTTGTTGGTCAACAATGTTGCGTCCGTTTGCACGCAGTCTTACACCAGCGCGTGGGTGAACACAAAAATATGTCCTCTTCCACTGACAAACATAATGAGGATAAACACTTTACTGTCCCGAAAGATCTTGACAAACAGTTCTCTGTCCTTAAGAAGTGCAACAAGAAGTTTGATTGTTTAGTGCACGAAATGTGCATTGGAAAATATCGCTATTCGGTAAATTTTGATGAAATCTAAAGTACACGTATCGAAAACTGCAATAATTGACTTTTTCCCATCACAAGAAATAACCCTAGAAGGAATAAATTGATTGGAACAGAGATCAAGTATGGCGCGATCAGGAATTATATTGACAAAGCGAAAGTAGCATAGTAGGGACTGGTCAGGCCTTTTTGAGCAGGACACCCATAAGGAGGGCAGGAATACATAAACGCTAATGATGACATAGCCTTTCGTCTTTACATTGATCATGAATAAGATGCGGTAAAATTTCATCAATATAAGGTAATGTGCTATCTTAAGGTGTTTGACAGGTTTTAGGTCAACGAATGTCTTGGTTTTTGATTGGTTGACTAGAAACTAAGAATATAATTCATTGTTCTATTCATGTTGTCGAAGAAACAAGCGCACCCTCACCCGTGACTTAACACCACTGAACCGTAACATAATTATGCAAGTTCTAATTTCTTCCGCTTTCATCGTCCATATTGCAGAAATGAAATTGTTCCAACCCCGGTTCACTGATTCTTGGCGCCCAAATCGTGCATTGCATATTAGATGTTGTGTCGCGTAAAAGGTTAGAATTAGCTTAGTTTAATACATTCGCCACAAAACTTACAATAGGACATTACGAAATTACAACGGCGACGGCAAAGGGAACGTCAAAAAAGGAATGGGTTTAACGAGCAAACCAGTAACTCTGCACGTACATCATGCTTTATTTTGGTCAATTTCTTTGCCTTCCCTGCACAACCCTGTACTTGAGAACGGAAAACAGCAAGGCGATAAATTATACCATCTCCGTCCGAACTCAGGTGCGGTCCCCTCTCTTAAGTTCCAAAAATTGTGATTGTGTGGGATTATCGCAGAATAGTTTTAAAGAATGCGAAGTCTATTTTTCAGCAACGTTTTCATAGACGTCGTCGTTGTCGGATCGTACGGTCTCTAATGATGAACGAGAACAACAAAACGTAAATGGGGATGGGAGAGGAGGGTGACAGGGAATAGCGACAGAACTTTCTTCCCATTGCAACCTAACTCGCTTAAAAGACATATAGGATAGGATAATGGAATATATATATTTGAAGATTTTGTTTGATTTCAAGATGGTCTCTTGCGGCATTTAATAAGCAGCACATAAAAGAGAAAAGCAGTTGTTCTCCCAACACCTTTAATAAGCTTCATCTAAAGGAAACTGATATAAAGAATAAAAAATGTATAAAAGGTGACATTACAAAATGTGAGTGCTCCCAAATATGGGAGCAATTACAGTGGTCTGGGACCGTGCACTGTAATTGGCTTACCGTTGTTGTGAGTTTTAGCCAAAAAAGCCGACTACATCATGTAAAAATTAGGCAGAAATTGACAAACTACGCAAGCGCATACTGTTTTAAAACGCTACGGGACCTTAGCGCTTGTAAATATACTACAAGGAGCTATAAGATAAAAATACAAAGCAGCTAGGTTTAATGACTCAAAGTTTACAATACTGACTTATCGCAAACTGCCGCTTATAAGTCCTGGGCTTATACATGTTTGTACACCAGGGGGTTGGGGGAGGGGCATTTAAACGAAATTAAGGGCTTAGGTCCGGGCCGGGGGGCTTGTAACTGGAAAAGAAAAAGAGCTTCGAGACAAGCTATAGAGGTCTCAATAAATGGAATTGAGAGACGGGAGGGGGGGGGGGCTTATAATCGGAGCTAGAGCGGGAACTTATATCCGGGGGGTTACAATCTGATTTATGTTTTTGTTTACAGGTAGAAGGCCCTATAACTGCTGTAACTGGGGCAGGCTTATAAGTTTGTTGGAGGTCTTTTAAGCGGCAGTTTACAGTATGTACCTACTGTGCCTGTCTTAACAGGCTTCATCTAGTTAAGCCTTATTTATTATAAAGTTGATTGCCGAGCTGTTCCGGATCAACACTATTTCAGTTCGATTCACGGAGTTTAATAGCCCCTCCAGAACAAACATGTGGTCTGATTGGTTTCATTTTAAGGGGCGCCGGAATCGGAATCATCCTCGTCTGTCCCCGTAAGTCACTACAAAGCTGCAATTATTTCACTATCTGAAATTGACCGTCACTGCATCGAAACCTTTCTTTTAGATAACACCGTAATACTTAGATCTATATATTAAAGATAGGTTACTTTCCATTAGAGATGTCAGACTCCACCCTGTCTTTATTTCAAATAAAGTTTAAGGCACCTCTGTCGGATACGGATATTTTGTCCTTTGATGTCCTCCTACCTCATAATAGGTTCGACTGTGTAGATCTTATATAAATAAGGCTTTAACATTAAGATAAAACTACATGTAAAAACATTAATTAAAAGTAGCTTTCTCCATGCGTTTTATAGACCTCATGGCAGTCGTTCAAAATCGAGGGGAAAGTAATAGGCTCAGGGGAACATAGCCGCCTATGTAGACGTGCTTTTGGCTCGTCACGCAATCCTCCCAATCGTTGGGAAGGAACGCGTGACGAAGCCCTAAGAACGTCTGGGCGGGAGGCTAAGGAAAACATGGTTTGTCTACCCTTGTCGCGCGCGCGCGTCCTTTTAATTCTTGCACGCATAATGTCCCCCTAGGCTATGCAAATATGTGCTTACCTGACTAAAGGAAAAACAAATAAAAAATAACGCGTATAAGAACGAACGACGTGTCGGTGTCATCTTAAAGCTGTTTTCAAGGTCAAAGTGATTGCTGATGATCTGACAAAAAACTTTTTGGATGACGAGTAGCATATTTGAAATATGCAAAATCACCCAAAAGTTTTGCTCAAATTGAGTCCTAATGGACATTTAGAGAAGGTGTTAGTTTCCTAATTAGCAACATTTCGTGCACTAAACAATCGAAATTGTTGTTGCACTTCTTAAGGACAGGGAACTGTTTGTCAAAATCTGTCGGGACAGTAGAGTGTTCATCCTTATAATGTTTGCCAGTGGAGGAAGACATATTTTTGTGTTCAACAACCCGCTGATGTAAGTGCTTTAGTGTATAACCTACAAAACTTGCATTGCACAAGTCACATTTGTTGGCTCCACAGTAGAAACAAGGTTAATTCCAAGAAAGCACTTGGAAATCTTGGAACCGCTGCACGTGCACATCGTGCGCATGGTTTCCATTTCTTATTGGTCAAGTGTGTTCTCAAGTGTGGTGTAGACCATACTTGGAGGCGAACTTCGGCTTCTTTGAACTACGAACGTTTCCATGGTCACCAAGTAAAGTTGAAGAAGGTACATTTTACCCCTTCAGTCTCAAACTTAAGTAGGTTCCAAGTACACTTACTTTATACTTAAAGCTCTAGTGTGAAGCCAACAATTGAAATTGGTAAACTACATACTGTTGGTTTACATATAGGCGGTTTTTTCTCGTGAACTTTAAGGACCTCCTGCATCTTGTTGCTATCCGCGGGGGCAGGTTTCGGTGGCTGGTCCTCCGCCTTTGAAGCACCAAAATCCCTGATGGTACTATTCATAAGATGTTTCGGATATTTAGCCAGAAGATTCACACAGTCGTTCAACCAGTTTTCGTTAGCAAAAAGATCCAGGAGGTCCTTAACGTTATGAGAAAAAACCGCCTATTGTAAACCAACAGTGTGTAGTTTGCCAATTTCATTGGACTTGCGCGATGCAGGTTATGTGGGTTATACACTGAGGCACTTAGGCTTCGTGCAAACGGGCGCAACAACTCCCAACATTGCTGCGCCAACAATGTTGGGAGTTGTTGCGTACGTGTTGGCAGTGGTCTGCAAAGGGATGAAGAAAACTCTCAACAATGTTGTGACCTGTAGTGCATCGTGGGAAGGATACAGCCCATAAGTCTTTGTAAACCATTGATTTGATTTGAATTTGAATTTGAATGCGTAATGAGCGTGCGTGGCCCCAACAATGTTGGAGGAGCTGTCCAAACGGATCCAACATTGTTGCGCTACGCTTCGGCTATTATGGAACAAAAGAAATGTTGGGAGTTGTTGGCTGAAAAGTTTGACCGCTTTCAAACTGTGCGCGACAACAGCAACAGGGTGTGCAAACGGACACAACATGTAATATCCAACAGTGTTGGGAGTTGTTGGTCAACAATGTTGCGTCCGTTTGCACGCAGTCTTACACCAGCGCGTGGGTAAACGCAAAAATATGTCCTCCTCCACTGACAAACATAATGAGGATAAACACTTTACTGTCCCGAAAGATCTTGACAAACAGTTCTCTGTCCTTAAGAAGTGCAACAAGAAGTTTGATTGTTTAGTGCACGAAATGTTGCTAATAAGGGAACTAAAATCTTTTCTAAGTGTACAATCGGACTCAATTTGAGCAAACGTTTTGCGTGACGTTGCATATGTCATATATGCTGATCATCATCCAAAAAGATTTTTGTCGATCAGTTTATCAGCAATCACTTTGAACTTGAAAATGGCGTCAAGATGACACCGAAACGTTGTTCGTTCTTATCCGCGTTATTTTTTACTTGTTTCTGTATAACTAATAAAACCTTTGCTTGTTAACTAAAAAAAGACTGAAAAAAATACTCCCAGGTAAAGAGGAGATTCGTTTGTCTCGTTATTATGTCTTAAGATTTTCAAGGTTTCCAAGGTTACTAAATTATTGCGTATCCTTAGTTTGAAAAAACCTGAAATGTAAGGTTAATAACCAAGAGACCCTGTCAATGGCTATCGGTCCTGGCAAAAGGCCATTTTTCAGAAATTAATCACGTAACGGTGCTTATCACGAGAAACAGAAAAAATTAACGCGCTAATCATACATGCTCAAGTGCAAAATCTCTATGAATAACCAAATGAAAACTAAAAAGGCTGCTTGTGATTCGCTTGAGACTAAATAGGTCATTTCCCTTCAAATGCAGAGTTAACCTTAAGAGTAGCCTGCCTTGCAACAGAAGGTTGCGGATTGGCATTGACATAAATGCTGTAATCATCCAGCGATACATATTCGTTCTCTTGTATTCCAGGGTACTCCTCACCTTCAGCGTACATAGGATCATTATCTGACTGAATGCTTGAATAGTAGTCATCCTCCTTTGTCTCCGGAGGATTTTCGTTTGTTTCATAAGTGGGGTTATCAAACTGACACGATGTTGGTGCAGAAGAAGGCTTTGATTTCCTCGTCTTTCGTCTCTTGCACCAAAGGACAAAACCCACAAGAACTGTAACTGATAAATTGAAAAACCCTTATTACCATCTGAAATTTGAAGCAAATAATATCTTTGAACATATATGTGATCTTAATTTACTTCTTTATATTTCAAGCGTGGTTGCATGCACAGTGACAAAGTCTCAACGCTCTCACAAAAAAAACCGACACACCTATCAATGTGAAGAATCAGTTGAATTTTTCCTACTTGTCCACCCCATTAAATTAAAGTTTCATACTGGATGTGACTCGGCAGTAAGCTTTTCCCGATTATGCTAGTAAAACTGGCATTTTATTCTCCTAACAATTCTTGTTTTTCGCCAAACAAATGCTCAAATTATGCTAGATTCTCAAAATATTAAATGCTTCTTTGGTTGCAGAAAATGCTTAGTTTTATTTCAAGCAAAACGTACAAACTCAGGCATAATGTGTGCTTATTATCGACTGAATAAAGTGAAAAGTGCTTAATTGTTTGTTTATAAAACTGCTGATACAGCCAAAACTTGTCCAATGATAAACAATTAACCAATGTTCGAACTCCTTAACGCCTGTTGTACTATGACATGACGCTCGCTCATGTAATGGGACTTTCGTTGTATCGCTGTTTCCTCTCCGCTTGAACTCTCCATTGGTTGATTCTTAATATCGATCTCGAGCTACCGTTGAAGGTTGAAGAGACTGCTCTATTCCTTCTTTATACAATGATGTGAATGCTACGCGCGCTGTGATTGGTCGTTGTCCATGATCTATTAGAGTACAGATACATGGATGACGTCACGGGAAACTTGTTTTCTTTGTTTTGTTCAACATAGCACGCGGTTTTGAAAATGTTTGTGAGGTTATTTCGGATTGAGGCAAGTGAAAGCTTCGGAAAAAGTTTAGCAGGAGCTATTTACAAAGAAGAAAAATGGAGAAACGGAGACCAAAAAAGCTATTGACTACTTGACAATGCCTAAACTACAAGAAATCTTCACAACAGTTGCCATCGTGTGTCTTCGCTACGAGAGACTCGCTGTTTTGCAAAATGTTTTCGCTATTATTCTTCTTTGAGCAAGAAAAGACAGTGAAAAACTTTTCGAAGAAACTGTACACAAGTAAGATAAAGAAGAAGCTAAGATTAAAAGTTGGGTTTGGGACTTAAAAAATGCCTAAACTAGCACAAATCCTCAAAAGGTCAAGCGGTTCGAGGCAGGTATGTGTATCGGTCTTTTTCTTTTCTGATCATTGTATAAAAAAATAGATTCCATGTTGCCGTGCATCTGTTCAGTAATAGCCTGCTTAAGATCCGACGACGGCAGACGTCTGTGACGGCGAGCGGAAGTGAAATTGCTGCTAGAAAGACTTCCGGCTGCCGTCGTTGCGAAGTTTCCCGCCGTAGCGGCCTTGTCTGTGACGTGAAGAAGGCCATTTTGCCGTCGCGTGTAAAACGTGAGTAAACTTGATCAAAATAATGCCATTTAAAAACATTTTGAGTGAAATTATTTTAGCACTGTTAACAGTTTTTTCTCAGTAGACCATTTTTGTCGAATTTCTAAGCGACTTAAACGATTTGAACACGGTATTTAAATTAAATTTGTTTGCCTTCTCTAAACAGTTTGACTCGTTAATCGCCATGGACTCGGTCAACTCGACAAAGAAAGCAACCAAGTAAGTTTTACAAGTTTTTTCTTGTGTTTATTGATGTGTTTATTAACAATTATGATATCGTAGACTTGTTTCGGCATTAAATTGAGGTCCAGTGGATTATGTCACTCATCTTTTCTCGAAATAGCGTTTTTTTTGACTCGGCTTCTCTTACAATGTAATTATAATCAAGAGCTTTCAGTAAGACAAAAAAAATGCATCGTCGTCGAGACACGAAACGCTTGCTTCTCGAAACTGCTCAAAATACAACATCACGATTAGCTTATGCTTGAATTAGGCGGCATATTGCACATGTACACATGTACACAAACATGACTGAGACCGCTTTGATTTGCTTTAGAAAGATCTGAACTGATTTAACGGTGAATCGATTTAACCGGTTTCCAAGGTCGAGATGAAGTCTTCAAAATGTTCGTAATTCTGGTAGGGAAAATCCAGACTTTTAGATCTGTTGACATCATACAACAGTAAAAATTCATCTTCTGAAATGTCGCCATCATCGAAACTTGTCAGTAACAATTCACGAACATTTCTAGAAAAGTAGCCATCGCTCTTGTATTTATTTCTAAACTTCAACGGGAAAAGGCGTTACAACAACCCGCCGTCGCGCGAGCTTTCTTAATACTATTTTTCGCGCCATTGCGACGGCGACCTCACCCCAAGCCCCCTCGACCAAGTCTGCCGTCGTAGAATCTCGCCGTCGTCGGATCCTAAGCTCACTAATAGATCACAGAGGACGTCAAAATGTCGTAAAAACAAAGAAGTGGCACACTCGCCTGCGGCTCGTGTGCCACTCTTTGACGTCATCTGTGATCTATTACTGAACAGACGCACGGCAACATGGAATCTATTTGTTAAATATTTCAAAAAGATGGCGTGGCACTGGCCAAGACCATCTTGCGCTGAACAGCCTCTGAAAGTTAACCGCTGGCCAGCTAGGTCCAGACTTCTTTCAATTCAGTTCAATCTTCAGTTACAGAAATCCTTCTCTCAACCACAAAAGCAAATCATCACATGCTTTTAAATTCTAAAATTTAGCATCAAAAATCTTCTGAGTACCGAAATCTAGATCAGAGTTATGCAAAATGCTAAATAATGCGAGAAATTCTTTTAATTTACAGAAAAAGTGTGAAAAAGGCTTGTTTAACCAAATAATGCCAAAAAATGCTAGCATATATATAATCGGGAAGGGGTTGCTCGGCAGGAGCAAAACAGAGGTGTTTCGAAGAGTGTAACCACTTCCTGGAGTACATTTTCTCTTTATTTCTGTCCGAGTCAAAAGGCCAATTTTACTGTTACTTTTGGCGAACGTACTTAGAAAGATGAGAAATGAGGAATTATTATTCCCTTTGTTTACAACTTATTAGTGCCAAAATCTGTTTTGCTTTGCCACTTAAGGCATGGAGGAGAGAATGTTTAAGGATCTCTCCCAGGTTTTAAAAATTGGGAAAGACATAAAGTGTCGATGGACGAAAATGCCCACGCTTAGGTAAATACAATTGCAGCGGACACCCTCAGAGAACAGAAAAATATGTACGTGATCGGACTTGACAATTTAGGGACACTGTACGAACGAAAAGGGTCTTCGTGAACGTTCTTTAGAGATAGATGGATTGTTTGGGAAGCTTAGCACACTTTTACGTACTGAACTTTGCTAATACACCGGAATGATTACTCTTATTATGAATAATTGGTCTTGTAAAAAGTCTATTTACAAATGCAGCGTTTTTAAGTGAGTTATGTGGGGCCTTGTCAAAGCTGCCATAGGTAAAGTTGTAGGAGATTGTCCGTTGTAAGAGCTTCCGGGTGGCCTTAAATTTTGATCAGCGAATCAAGGCAATTTATTTTTGTATTTTGTGCATATTTATAATGTGCAAGTCATTGAAAATATGTATTTTTTTTCCCAAAGGTGGTGTAGTGGTACAGTGGATATATACTTCAGGAAATCTCGGCTTACTTAAGACTATAACGACTGGTCCACCAATAATGACGGGAATTTTCCATGGTAACTTCTCTGAGTCTTCCTGGCCCTTAAATTCGCCCGAATCGTCTTTTGTGGGATCAGAAACCGATGGTGGAGCCTCCGTCATTAAGGTTCCAGTAAAATGCATCTAAAAACAGGAATACGCAAAGTTTCTTAGTTTACATTTCGGGAAAAACATTAGAAATGTGGTGGTGCTGGAGGGGAAAAAATTGAGGGGGAGCAAAATATTAATTGTGGAGTAGACGAAAAGGGAGGGAGAGGTAAGTAAAAAATGTCGTTCAGTATCAGCAAAAGCTAGTTTGCCTTCGCCCTCATTAATTATGCACGATTTGCACGCCAAGAAGCCGTGAACCGGATGTGGAACAATTTGTTTTCCGCAATGGGCAACGAAAGGGCAGAAAATAGGTCTTGCATTATTACGTTACGGTTCAGTGATTTCAAGTCACAGGAGTTAGCTCTTATTTCCTTGAAAACATGAATCAACCAATGAATACTTTACTTAGTTTTTAGCAAACCAATCATTACCCAAAACATTCATCGACCTAAAACTTGTTAAACCGGTTAAACCGCCTAAAAATAGCACATCACCTTATTTTTTAAAATGACATTCCATCGCAAAGTTTATTTATGATGCAAAGACGAAAGGCTACGACGTAATCGTTGTTAATGTATTCCTGTCCTTCTTTATGGTATTTCTGCCCCCAAAGGCCCAACCAGTCCCTACTATACTACGTTTGCTTCGTCAAAATAATTCCCGATCGCGTCACCTTTTCGTTTCAAGTGCCAGCTACATTTTTTTGGTGTATGTTCCGATCAATTTCCTTCTCGGGTTGGGTCTTGTGATGGGCAAAAGGCAATTGTAACAATTTTTTGACACGTGAATGAAAGCACTAGCTCCATTATTTCATCAAAATTTTCTTTATTTTTTCAAGGTTTACTTTGTTTGATCAAAATTAACCGATATTTTCCAATGCCTTTGGTTTTCATACCTTTTCCCCACGGTATTCAATTACAATCCCTTTAATCATCAGTTCTTGTAAGCGGCTCTCATCGATATCTGCTGCATTTATAAACAGAAAGACCTGAAGAAAAAAAATGCATTTTTAAATTGATGACCAGCATTGAACTTTCCAAGTCTAGATAAAACGTTCAACTGAATAATTAAAGGGTTAGGTGCCTACCTCTGCTCCATATTTAGTTACATTCATTTCAGATTTCTTCTCAGTTACAACACCTGTCTGTTGATTTAAGAAAAAGAATCGTTTACCTAAGGTTTTAAAAACATAAACAATTCTAATCCTAACCTCAATCTTTTGCCTTTCCCTTTAAAAAAAGGAGCCGAGGCCTTAATTAGCTAAGAACATCTTTTGTAAAAAAGAAGTAAGCGAGTAAATACTCTTTATCCCATGTAAAAAAAATGAAAATTTCAATTGTATCTCTACCAAGTTACATTTAAGCTCATTTAGTTTTGTTTTCGTATGATAGTTGAATGTAACCTACGAATGCAGCCGTTTCTCCTAGGAACGTCTGCGACTCAGCGACGACAGAAATGCCATACTAAGGATGTAAATCAATGTTTACGTAATAAATCCGGTTGTCATGGTGTTCCAAATGTAAAATTGTCTGATTTTATGTTTCTCCTGGTCTGTTATGGTAACGTTTTGTGTTCTTCTGCGAACGAGCTCAAGCAAACTTAGATGCTTTTTCTAAAGAAGAATATATTCTAAGAACATTGACTGTTTTGTGGTAGATTCATCATGTTTACATTTGACCTTTGTGGCCTTTTGTCTTTTGTCTGTTATTCGTAAACAATAGCTAAAACAATATAACTACTACGTTGACCAATCAGAGCTCCTGACCAGACTCCGGACAGATTTGACGTCATGAGTAAGGAATTTCTGTCGCTGCGTCGCAGACTTCCCTCTTCGTCAAACGTCCTGAGTGGCGAGGAGCAAGGAGAAACAGCTGCATTCGCAGGCTAAGTTGAATGCAGCATGAAACAAATGGGAACTTAAATGTTTTACTACGGGGGAGGGGGAAGAAATTTAGTTCCCACCAGGAGCCATAATATTGATTAGGGCTCCTGATTCCCCCTAAAAGTCTGTGGTTTCTTTTTACTTGAGATGGGTTACTGAAAAGCACCTATGTTTTACCTGAGGGTGTGGTCATCTGTAACATTGTAAGGTGGCTGAACACAGTTTTGGCAGTTTGTGATTATGTGTCATTTGCCAAATCATGGCAAGAGAAAGGTTGCTGCTCACAAGCTGAAACTTGGCAAGTGGAAAATGTACCGATGAAAGATTTTGATTAAATTTAAAAATTGACGTTTTCATAGTTTCCATGGCAACATAAACGATTGAATATAACCTTAAAATTTCACTTTTTCTCATTTTACATAAAATTCGCTCATTAATTATAAATTTTCCTTGGAAACTTATTTGACCAAATTTTAACAGACGGGTTTTTAGATAATCAATAATTTAATTGTACTGTAATTATTAAATGTGTCACAAAATTCGTCTGTTCAACTTCCATTTTAAAGTTCTCATTACTTAAAATACGATGAAAGGAAAAATTCTGCCAAATATCACAAAATTCTAATTAGTAGATTTTGAGAAATCGTCTTCTGTGTTCCATTGCTTTTTCGCCGCCATGTTTGACATGTTTGTCTAATCTAATGGTGTTCAGCCACCTTAAACGCTCCCTAAGCCAACAAAAAATAACTTTACACTTTCAATTCGAAATAAAGATCGTTCTTACACCAAAAAATCTTGACAATTCTTTTTTGATCAGCTCCAGAATTTCTTCCTTGTTCTTCATGATATCCGGAGAAACCAGCTTTTCGGTTAAGAACAGCTGAAGATAAAATTATTTTTATATTTCAGTAGAAATATAGCAAAACATTTCACTAAGAAACAGTTAATCGAGTGAATTATCGCTTAGAATATAGAATACAGTCATAATGATATGCAAAGCGTACTTCTAATCTAAAGAGCGCTCCCTCGAATAACCGCCGCATTAAAGAGCGGAAAAAGAGAACGCTGCACCCTTCAGCAGTTAATTTTATCCAATCAGAAGTAAGTATTCATTCACGCAACTTGAAACAACCTGATTTATTACAAGACAGGAGAGCGCGCAACATCGCCTTTCACTTCACATTGCAGAAGCGATAAACACGAAAAAACGCAATCATTACCTTTATTTCAATAATTCTGGAGGGAGACGGCGATTCAACACCTGTGTTGATACAAAAGTTATAGATAAATAAATAAAGACGAAAGTAAATAGTCTTTATTTACTCTCGGCGGCATTTACAGCTCAAAGCCTAGTTGGTTCGAGAAAATAAGTTAACGAAATAATCCAGATGCAACATAATAAGACTTGCAATAATTTGTTATGAAAGACGTAGTTATTTCTCTGCTCTTTGTAATTGCGCCTAAAAAGGTTTAAAGGAGAAACGAAAAAAGTCTCTATGTCACTATGTCTACAATGTCTACCACTTCACGTAATTTTTTTTAAGTCTCTGTTTTCTGTGTCTGTCCGAGTGGGCACGCTTATGGAGAAAATGGGGACCCGAAATATACAAGAATTTGCGTACGCTACGTGAAATATTACAGCTGATTTAATCGACTTACTTATACAGTGCTTTTTATCTACTGTTCCACTTGAATGAGTGTTAAAGTTAGGTCCGCAGGAAATGCAAGATGGGCGCCCTCTTGAAGATTGATACGTGCCACGAGGACATAAGCTGCACGTTCTGTTTAGGGAACTGTACGAACCAGCTGGACAGTCAGCTGCAAAGATTCGCGTAAGAAAGGGAAGAGAAAGTAAAACTCATGTTACTGCTATTTTCACTGCTATCTGACCTTCGTAGCCAAAATACGTAGAGATTGAGAGGCTTTTCTCTCAGTACTCCGGTTGTCCCCTACTCTGCTAGCAAAGGTTTCTTCACCGGCATGGCCGGTCTTTAGGATTCAAGGAGTCGTTCGCGTAGCCGACATTTGCGTAGATTTATGATAGCGACGTGAACGACTACGCATATGCTAAAGTACATACCGGAAAGAAACTTCTACTTAAAGGGTAGCTTTTTTTTTTCCTTTTCGGCATGGTTTTAGCATGTGCGCAGTCGTTCGCGTCGTTGTCATAAGCTAACTACGCAAATGTCAGTAACGCGAACCACTTTGTAAATGCTAAGAACCCCGACGGGAAAGAGGCCTCTGCTAGCAGGGTTGGGGAGGGGGAGGGGAGGGGGGGGGGGGGGGAGAGAGGGACCCGAGAATTAAGGGGTAAAACCTCGAGGAGCAAGAAGGAGAACCACAACTAATTTCACCAACATATGACGTCGCCTCCGGCATTTGAACCCAGGCCACGATTGCTCCGCAATATTTTACTGTTCACTTGTTTGACAATTCATCAATTCATTATTAATGACTACTTTAACTGTTTGAGCCTGTAAAGCATTTATTAATCTCTCTCCTCCGCCAAGGCTCCCGCTGGGTATCCCAGCAAAAATAGCAATCCCACGCTCTCTCTTTTATTCCTCTTCTCAGCCTCCCTGAGACACAAAGAGGTCTCTACAGAGGAGAAAGGCTATTGATCACTTCTCATTGAACCTCTGTTAATCAAATGCGTCAAACGATTGTGAGGCGGGGGGAGGGGGGTAGAGGGAAAGGGCAAGTAACATGGGAGACATTCAGAGAGAAGGGAAAAATCACCAAAAACCGACAAAGGGGGTGCAAATATTATTGCGCTGCTTTAGTGCTATATGTGTTTCACGCAGATCGTAAGACGTTCAAACATTTACATAACATTGATACTTTACCAATACAATATGATTCTTCCACTGTTCCAATCAAAGCTGTAGTGAGGTTTTTGCCGCAGGGGATGCATTTCATTTGACCTTGAACAGGTTGGTAAGTACCCAGAGGACATTCAACACAAGTAGCCTTCTCAGTACTAAAGTAAGATCCAGCAGGACAGATTTCTAAAGACCAAATAAATAGAAAAAAGAAACTAATTAGAGCACTTTTGATTTATTGTCGAAGCGAAAGGTGTTAAAGAAACGTGCGTTTATGAAGAGTTGGAAATTTTTCGTCTGACTTAATACTGATCAGGAGACAATTTTTTTTTTTTAGTTTATTTTTATGAAGAGTTGCCAATTTTTGGCAGGTTAACCTCAACAGAGTGAAACCAAATACTGTTGGTCCGTGACAGTCCCCTTCCTCACAAGACACGAACCACCCCTACGGGGTCCCCATGTCCCTACCCTTTTCTAACAGCAGTATGGGCTTTATTACGTCTCCGTGCAATTGATGAGGAAGGATGAAGGAAACAAAGCCAACAGCTTCACGTTACCGCCCAATGGCGCGGTCAATGAACTGAGACAAGATCTTAAATCGCAGGGAAGATTGACTCCACGGTGTCAATTGGAGGTTATGGGGCCTAACCCAATCTTTTTAATACCTTGAACTTACCAATGCAGTGCTTATTGTTCACCATGCCAGTTGTTGCGGTAGTTAGGTTTTGACCACATGATATACAAGATAGCTGAGCTCTTGCAGGTTGGTATGTACCGTGAGGACACAGAATGCACGTTCTGTTCAGTGCTGCGAATGAACCACTCGGACAGTCAGCTAAGAAGAGAAGAATAGTATAATAGTGACATTAGAGTGGTTAAGGCCCAGTTCAAACATTGTGCGACGAGACATCCACGGCTGGAGAGGCGAGCCTGATAATGCGACATCGTGCGGTACCAAACTTAAATTGCCAAACCAAACTACACAAACGTAAAACCCCAATTTCCTATCTCGCCTCATCTATCAACAAGGTCCTGCACTTTATTGAAGGTGCGTTTGAACCGGGCCGCTAAATATTCAAACATCTTATTCTAAAATGGCAGCAATACTACTTTTGTGAAAGGTTTGAACCCAGAAGTCATTTCATAAGTAGGTTGAGCATGATCGTCCGGGTGAACGTAGTCCTGGCATGAATAGGACTGTTGTTGACAGTCACTGACGTTTCGACAACCTGTTTGGTAGTATCTTCAGAGTCAAAGTGAGTTGTATCACGTCAGTTAATGGTATTAAACTATGGTTATTGACCTGATTGGTCAATTAAGTCGTGGTGTTATTGGTCGTCTGTAAGTTAAACCGTGATGTTATTGGCTATGAAGACTCGTAATATCATTGGTGCGTTTCGAATGCCACAGTTTAATAGTCGTGTATTGTCTGAGTCAAATTGTCGGTTGTTTATGTTAATTAGCCCTCTTTGCCTTGATTGCCTTTGCAGAATTCAAATGAAATTTTACCTTGAAGCAAGGTATCCAGGGTGATTAGCCTAAAGACAAATGAATGACCGACCTTTGATAAAATGAAACCTTCGGTAAACATTTGTCAAAGTAATGACTACGCACCCAAATAATCAAAGTCGGATACTTTACCGATGCAGTCTTGTTCTTCTACAGTTCCTTCCATAGCTGTTGTGAGGTTTTGGCCACAGTGAATACACTCGTTTTGACCTTGGTTTGTTTGATACATACCATGTGGACAATCAACGCAGGAGTCATTTTCAAGGTTGTAGTATAGACCAGCTGGGCAGTTTGCTAAAAGAAAGAAAACGTCTAACTTAGCTTGAAATAAATACGGTAAATAACTTAGAGCGTATACTTTTAATAGAGTAATAAAAAAAAATCAGACGAGTTGGGCTAGCTTAACGCAACATATGTTAAGAATCAAAAAACCCTATCTAAACAACATGAGAAATCATGAGCGTCATTTTTCTAGGACAACTATCCCCCAAGTCGGGGCCAAACAATAGCAAATAACGACCGAGACAAAAAAATCGGCATGATGACGTGAGTCTTCTGGTCCCAGTTGTTCAAAAGGTGGCGAAAACATTAAACGCCAGATCAATTTCTATCTACTGGATAGTGTTATTGATTTCTCTATACTTCTCCATACTATACTGGATAATGTTTTTTTCTGCTGGATCAAATATCGTGTTTTTTCCGATGGATCAATGATGCTATCCAGATTTTGAACAACTGGGCCCTGATGTGTATTGACGTGATGAATCGAGGCCAATTTTTCATTCAATTCAGTTTTTTCCTAGCAAATTCAGCCAAGAAAAAGAGAAGTCGTATACATATATAGATTTGAACCGGTTCGCTCTGACCCGGTTAGCGCTCTAAATGTCAGCTTTTGAAACGCTTTGTACGCTCGTTTGATAAAGATAGACAACGCAGGCGCGTACGTCCCTGTCGCGGGTGACGTATTCTCACTGTGTGTCTCTGTGTGTTGAGCCAAATGAAATTGTAATTCTTAACACATCTATTAAAGTCACCAATGTAGAACGCAACTTACCACAAATAAAACCGTTCCCACTGAGGAACTGTCCTTCGGGACATTCGGGTGATAACGGGTAGGCGAATATACTTCCAGGTTCAACAAGGAGAGTGGTGGAGTTCCAAGAAACCTTAAAGGTCTTGTTAAGTACGTCTGCGTTGAACTTTTGAAGATTCTCGACCATCCTTGCTTCACCAACAGCAATCACTTCAGCTAGTTTTGTAAAGGTTGTAAGGTTTTCGTCTTTTAACAAGTCTTTATCAAAGTCGATAGTGAATAACAAATACGGATTTGACGTATTCTCTGAATAGTAGGTCAGATCAGAGACTGAAAAAGTGGACAAATTCAGCGATGTTGCCAGGGAATTTAGGAGGCTGTCAGTCAGATTGTCGTCCAGTGATGAAGGTAATCCATCACATAATTGCGAATCTGGGGCAGAACTGTTGGAAGAATTAGATGTTAGCCAACAGAGGTTGGTCAGGTTAAAAGTAATCAGCAATCGTGGAAGGCCAACAGTGTAGTTTAAAACATCTAGTCGGGCCCTTTGGCTGACTGCTCTACCGTGTTCATTAGATGCTTCACAAAAGTAATAACCCTCCTGGTAAAGATGAGGGTCGGCGATGTATAACACAGGTCTGGTTTCGTTTATTCTGATAGTGGATGCGTTTTTGGATTGAAAGAACCACTGGAAAGTAGGCAATGGCTCGGCAGTCGCATTACACTTAAATGTCACTGGTATTTGGCTTCTAAAGACTACTCTGTGTGGCTGTGGATGTTCAGTGATCACAGGCTTGCTATGAATTCTGACTATTGTCACATTGGACAAAGTATTTCCTTTATTGTTCGAAACCTCACAGACATAAGCTCCCTCATCATCCTTGGTGACGGCGTCTATCGAGAAAGCTCCAAATGTTGATTTGCTTATGGTCTTATCATTTCGTCGCCAAGTATATATTAGGATCTCTTCGGTCTCTGCACTACAATTTAGCGAAAGGCTATCTCCAGGGAAAATGATAACCTCACCTTGAGATGAAGACGTTATTCTTGGTGATCCTCCACACAAAACGGAGTCATCAAGCGTTTTGTTCAATAAGTAATCGGCGAGAATGAGAGCCTGCTCTGCTTCCTCCATACTCAGGACTTTAGTTGTTAATGACTGAATCACAATTTCAAGTCGAGGCAGGGTATCTTTAATCTCAAGTGCCCTCCGACTGCTTTCGAACTCATAAAATTCCCTTGCTCCCTCGAAAAAGTATTTGATGCAGTCTTGAGTGCCAGAGCACTCTTCAAAGCCCTTTTCTAAGGTGTATACCTCCAGGAAAGCTCTCCAAGCCTCAAAAGTGTCATTCCAAGATTGAGAAGAACCATTTATCAGCTTGATATTCTCGTCTTTTAACACCTGTATGACTTCTAGGAATCCGGTTATGAAGGAGCTGTTTAGATATTCTTTGCTGTAGTTATTTGCTGTTTTTGAGGCATTCGAAAAAGAACCGGTAGCATTCATTGTCTGGGATAGATGCTCAAGGTCGTGTACTCCAAACTTCAGGTCTTGGTGTAATCCTTTGACTGAAGAAATAAGGGTATGCAGAGATTTGAACATGTAGCTGAAGTACAAGTTTGTGTTGTTGACAAAAAGGCACGCGTACGGGTAATCCATAAAGCTCGAATGCACAGAATGTGTAGAACCTGCTGAGTCTTCTGCAGCTGATCGCTTTTTTCTTGCGTGTTTTCCACCAAATAAGTCGACAATAATGTTCTTGGATGCCGAAGAAACTGAACGTTGCATCTGGTCGAAATTAAGAAGAAAGCGGACAGGCACTTGTTTTCCACTAAGTGTGCTTGCATTACTTTGCACAACAATCTGTTTGGCGTCCTCAGATACCACGGAAAGAGAAAAGTGCAGGTCGTCAACGTCTACAACTTTCCCATTATCCGAAGAATTCATAGCCTGCGCTATTTTCAACCCAAATTCAACAATGCGTCGAGTGTGAATCATCGAAGCATTTGTGATCTCCACAACTGAAAGTTTTTGTTTCATGTGTGCTTCTATTTGTTTCAGCTGAGAAACAGCGTTCTTATGAAGGACTCTGGCTTTTTCAAAAGAAAACGTCGCTTTTTGGACCCTCTCTACAGAGGATCTTAAGGACAAGAATTCCGATTGCAGTGTTTCATTCAGAGCATCCAGCCTGAACTTAAGTTCTGTCATGGATAGAAGACATTCCTCGTTGTCTAAGATGCACTTGGGGTTCATTACTTTAGTTTCACAACCATATTGCTTGCAGCATTGGTATGGCGGTCCGTATCCACCTGGCTTTGCCGTTACAGTGTGACCATTGCATTTCACTTCCTTAATGATCTGCTCCACTGATTTTACTTTATATATTTTGTGGTCGTACTCCACAATTTGAGGCTCAGCTGGCACTTTTTCGTAAGTATTGGAGCAACCAAATATTGACTTCTTGAAAGCTCCAACGATGCCTCCTATTACACCTCCAACAACAAAACCCACAGCACCGCCAACCGGACCTTTCAACACCTTTCCAATTGTTTTTCCAATTTGAGCCCCCTTTTGAGCATATTTTAAAACAGCTTTTATGGAGATGCCGGACCTACAGTTTCCAGTGTAGACGGTTTTATATGTAGGAACTGTGAAACTGCGTTTTTCAATCTCCCTCTGTATAACGTTAATTGTTATGGGTTTGTCAACTGTGTTGCATTGCCGTTCAAGATAAGTTATATTTGTGGGATCCTGGCAAAGGTCCGGAGTGACGCAGCCATTTAAACAAGTGTAATTACACTCTTGTATCTCACAAATGTAGCCTCGGACGTTCTCGAGAAAATAGAAGGTGCTGTTAAATCGTTGTTTAGCAAGATGGTGATTTAGACGTGCAAGACGGAGCTCCTCAACAGCTTTTTCTTTCCAGACCTTCAGTTCGTCCACAACTGACTGTTTTGACTTAAGGACGTTTTTAACGAAGACTGCTTTTCTTTTTGCCTCAATATATGCTGAATGGGAGTACGCTAATCTTTGTGTTGCATCTCTCGCCGCCATAGTAGTTTCATTTTTTATCACCTTTTCAAGAAGGGAATGGAGGTGTGACGACCTATTCATCTTACCTTCTACTCTAAATACTATGGAATCCCAGTCAACAACGTTATCAATTTGAGCTGTGACATTTAATAGTGCGTCAAACCCTCCAAACATATCGCCTGAGATGACAAAGGATAACTCACTTCCAGTAATTTTTACCATTGCTTTTTTCTTCATTCCAAGTATTTGAACAATACCCTCAAAGGTTGTGGAAACGAGGTCACGATCACGCGATAGGAACATTTTCAACGTTCCACCGGCTGGAAGTGTTATTAGACTACCAAGAGAAATAGTATCCAGAGCAGTTCCTTCAACAAGTAAACCGGCTTGTTGTCGTGATGGGTTGGTGTGACAATCGTTGCTATGCAGGGACCAGATGCTTGAGTCTATGTTTGCAAAGCAGAGCTTCTCGTGGCATATTTGAGCAGTCAGAAGAAATCGAAAACCCATAAAGTTCTGCTGAATAACAGACTTGGAGAAAGAAAGAGAGATAGCCTTGGGGAGGTCTGCTCTTAATTTAATGAAACGATCGATAAAACTGTTTATACTTGTTTCATTCCTGTAGGGCTGCAACTTAGCTATAAGAAGGTCAAACGCGCGAGAGATGACATCAAGGTCGTCATCTAGCTCCTTAACAAGCACTTTCAACCCTACCCAATCGGAAGCTGAGGACAAAAGGTATCGAGCTTTGGTCACAGCAGCTAATATCTCGTCTGCCACTGCCTCCCACCTCTTTGTGTTGGATTGTAGTTGAGGTACAGTTCTTCCAACATCAAAGAGAGTTCGTTTAATTTCTTGCGCCTGCCATTCCAAAAACCTCAGGTTGTTGTTATTGTCCTGTGCCGAGATAACCTCACCACCAGTCACTGAATAGTAGATCTGCAGATATTTCAATCCACCATCGGGTCTGATGATATAAGCCAAGGGACTTGCTCTGAAAAGTTTTGAGGATTGTTCAAGAGCGAAAACGAATCCCTGAGGCACTCGGCAATCATCACTGAAACCTGACGACAATAACGTGATTCCTGCGACATCGAAAGAGAAAACATTTACTATTAGAAGGATGATCATCGCAGTTGTATACGCAACTTATGCAGTTGCGAAAAGAAAGCCTGAAAAAAAACTTCAGGCTTGTACGGGATTCAAACCCTTGACCTCTGCGATACCGTGGGAGCGTTCTGCTAATAAATTCTAATGAGCCAACTGGGAGCAGGAACAGACATATGATTTTCATGTATTCATAATCTCCTCATCATCATCCTTTCACGGGTTTATACCTAACTAATTGCACGACCTGCTCCCAGTTGGCTTGTTAGCTTAATTGGTAGAGCGCTGCACCGGTATCGCAGAGGTCAAGGGTTGTAATTCCGTACAGTCCTGGGTTTTTCAGGCTTTCTTTTCCCGACTGCATAAGTTGCGTAAATAACTGCGATGATCTTCCTTCTAATAATTTTTCACTCAGCAGTTCACATGTATAATTTTCATATATTCATAATTTAAAACATGTACTTTTAACAAACTCTTTAGTATATTTACAAACTAGTTGATTTATTTCTTGCTTTTTTATCTTAGGTAATTATTTAATCTAAAACTGGTACGTCTTGTGGGTATTCTGTACGGACCGAATATGGTTATTTAGTCATCATCACCAGATCTACTACATAGATGCAGTAGTCAAGTGATGCGAAGAAAAACAGCAATGAGATACTAGTCTGTCATTTACGAAGTGATTTTCCTCACAGATTAAAATTCATACTACCAC
Organism: Porites lutea; assembly: GCF_958299795.1. Lineage (NCBI taxonomy): Eukaryota > Metazoa > Cnidaria > Anthozoa > Scleractinia > Poritidae > Porites > Porites lutea. The sequence goes on along the minus strand of NC_133201.1, from coordinate 54,740,723 downwards.
AGTTTATCAACAGAAAATTTCTCACCTCCAAATGTTGCTTTCCCAATAAGGTCGCTAGAGTAAAAGGTTATAGGAAATACTTCTCCAAGGCTGTGAAGGGTGATGTTAAACTCAACTGATCCATGGAAGACAAATCCTATTGGCTCCGAGAAATAACTGGTAAATACCTACGAGAGAACACAATGAAAAAAAAGGGGTTTGTTTACGATCATGAAATAAACCGGAGAAGTACAGCTATCATGTCCATAGAGCTTTTTAACAGCCTATGGAAAATGCTGCAGCAAATTGAAAAATAATAGAAGAAAGGTGGAGGTTGTGTTTTGCTCAAAGCTAACAGCTCAGGAAAACGCTATACTTACGGCATCTAAGTTTTCTGCGAAAGCAAAGGTTTCTCCACTCATTTTCATATTTACAGCCTGATACTCGTTACTCAGATCGATGTTTGCACTTCCTTGCCACCACCAGTTATAATAGAAATCGGAGAAACTTCGAACCAAGTGGCCGTTCGGTACACTGCTTACAGACCTGTTATATCTTCGTGGAGTAGTGAAACCAAAGGAAGACACCAGAAGTTCCCACCCTCCCAAAGTCAGGTCTTGCATAAATTGCATGGTTGCAAATTTTTTCCTTGCCCGTTGGGATAACGTTAGGAAAACTCCTGGTTCGCAAATGTCAGCTGCGAAACACGATCCTTTGCTTGACAAGGAAAGATGACTGTTTTCAACTGAGATGTTAAAATTCACCGTTGGATGATAAAGGACCAAGGCGGTTTGTATGTGGACAGGAAATTTGCATATTGGGTAAGTGAGGTGGGTATCCATTGTTAGAAAAAGGTTGGACTGTACGTTTCCTATGTCGAACAGGTTACTTTCCTCTCTAACCCGAAATCGTAACCACAACGGCAATTGATCTGTTAAGAATCTCAGAAAAGACTTCGAGAAGGCATCTTTTTGTATAATTTCAATGAGGTCTTCTCCTGTTAATCCGATATTGTAACAATCTGGCCTTTGGTTGCTGACTTGCCATCGATCTGATAGGCTTGTGAGCCCAATCAATCTTTCCATTATATCTTTTTCTAATGGAAGCGGCGAGGAAAAGTCATAACCTGCTAAGCTAAGAGGGATCGTCCTATTGTTAGATGTTATAATATGGATTGGACCGGATTCAATTAAAGTTGGAGTTGATATGTTGGATGTGTTTGAATGAAAAGCTATTTTGACATCACATGCTCGGAATTTCTTTATGTCCATCCGTTGACATCCAACTGGTAACTCGCCCGCTAACAAACCAAGCCTGGTGTAAACACTATCTTGACTTGAGACATTTCGGCCTATAAATACAACGCTTTTGCGTGGAGCCGTGAAATCATACTTGTTCACTCCATCGAGACTATACGTCACCATTCCAACCGCAGAATTGTAACCAGTTATTTGAAACTCTGCCTTTGATGCCGGGTGCTGAATTATCAATTTCTCAGGCTGAATGGTCAAGTTCATGGTGGGATTTAAATAAACTGTCAATGAATTTTCTGGCTTTGCACCCATCTCCAGTGTCTTTGAGGGATGACCAGGAATCAGTTTGGGGAAATCAGGAGGCGTTACAACGCCCCTTTCACACAGGCTGCCCTCATATCCAGTCTGCTCACAATCGCAAGAAAATTGTCTTGAACTGATAACTATGCACTGGCCACCATGACGACAAGGATTAGGTTTGCAGAGGATTATCTCTGAGAAAAAAGGAAACATGTAGTTGGCTATCCTTTCTTTTGAAATAAAATAGAAATTTTGTGATCATTCAAATGCTACCAAGTTTTCACGTGTCTCTTCTTTTTCTTTCTTTTTTTGCCCTATATTTCATTGAAGGGATGAAAACACGAGGAGGGATGTTGTAAAATAACGATGAACGTAAAAACATTATTTCTAAACTAAAGTACCCTTCAAAACGCTCACATCTCCATGTTTTCAAACAACAGAAACATAGAAGAGTAAAGAAGCAGAATACTTCTCAATGCAGTGAAATCGTTAAGATACTTTTCTTAATTTTCGACAGTTTTTCTTGTTTAGCCACCATCAGGTTTCGCTGTAGAGGCAGATGTACATCTTGTCTTGGCTCAAATATGAAGTGGACGATATTTTCTTATGGTATGAAAAGGAAAGGCTTCAACACTTTTATTTGATATAAGGATTCAAATGGACAGGGTTTTCACGTCTTGAATTATATCACATAAATTATTGAAACATCAACAATACTAACCTTCGCAAGTAAAGTTTCCTATGTCCCACTTAACTTCGCTTGAATTAGTCAAGCGGCAAGTAGCAAGATTACTACCAACGCCAAAGTGGCCATCCATACAACCAAGTGTACATCTTGAGCCAAATGTAGAGTAACACGGAAGATACACTTGTCCTCTTGCTGGAAGGTCTAGGCGACCACAACTTTTCACTGTGCACGGGTGATAAAAACAAGAGAGAGGTAAGAGAAAATTGTTTGGGGACATTGCATAACAATTACCCAATGAAGAGTAACGCTCTTATTTTCCAGTCAGATATGGCTAAGCTTAAATTCTGATGGCCTTATCTCGTTTTTTAACAATATAGGCTGTAAACAACAGTTTAACTACGGATAAGTTTTACAGAGACCACGTCTTTGCTCACCTTTGCAAAATGTTTCATCACCGTCCCATTCTGTAGAATTCATGCAGGTTCGTCTTTCAGAGCCTTGCATTTCATAGCCATCATTGCAGGAAAACAAACATGTCTCGTTGGTAACCAAGCCGCTACATATCATGTGTCCATTAGGTGGGGCCTTGATAGCCTCGCAAGGAAGCCCTTCTCAAAAAAAGAAAGTATTAATGTTACAAAGCCTAGTGTCGGAAATCAAAAGAAAGTCTTTTTTAGGTCTTTGGGCTGGCTGCTTAGACAAGGAATAGTTTTCCCTATCGCCCAATTTAAGGGAATCAGGATTCCGGAAGGTGGGAAATTTTTCTTGTGGAAAAGAGAATGAGTACTTGGCTTTGGAATCCGGTATGTAGCTCAAGGACGACTTGAATCCGACTGGAATCCTCAGTTTCGAATGAGAATCCTAAATCCAAGCTCCACTGACACAGAATCCGAAATCCAATCTTGGATTCCCTTACTTGGGGCGATCCTTACGTGCGTTTCAGCATTAGGTTGGATTAGTTGTAAGTAAGAGGCGTTGCACCTCTAGTAACAAATGCCTGTGACAATATTACAATCCTGAAAAAAGTCTTGGGACAATTTTTGCGTATGTGGCGCTTTTTTGAACATCACACCCCCAGCCGCCTCTTAATGTCACATACAACATTGACCCTGTGTGTCGGTTGTAGATATTTACTTCCCTGTTTCGCGCAGTGTGTTACGGTGGGTTATACTAAGGAGGCAAGGTGTAAGCGTCAGGCAGCATTTAAGACTATATTTTATTCAAGATCAGAAAGAAAACTTAAGGCCTTCACCTTCACAGGTTTTCATGTCCGGTTTAAGCCTGTATCCGGACAAACACGAGCAACCATAAGATCCAGGTGTGTTGTGGCAAATGTGCTGACAAGAGTGGCTTCCTGAGAGACATTCGTCTACATCTGTGTTGTTCAAAAACTAAAGTTAATTGTTTGTGTTCAAAGATCACAGCAATTATCTGCCGGAGATCGACCAGGTAAATGAAAAACAGAGGCGTTATGGGGTTTACAAATGTCTTAAATAATACCTCGGCATCGTTTTCCATCGTAGAGCAGACGGTATCCACGGTTACAACTGCAGGTGTAATTCCCTTGTGTGTTGTGGCAAAGTTGATCGCATCCAGCAGGAATAATGGTTCTGTTCAGGCTGGCCACATACACTGGAGCACACTCATTCACGTCTGAAAGAAGTAAAGTACGTTAATTTTACTTATCTGTTACTGATTACCATATGCAGGGGGTCTTGACCACGCTGTTGTTCCCAAACGCGATATTCTAACGTTCCCATTTTGCAATTTTTTTATATCAAATTATTGATGTACCCGATTTTTTTTCGGAGATAACGTTTATCAGCTATGAGTAAAACCATGCAATAATTCCATTGCCTTTCACTCAGTATCATTAGCTAACGTACTAGCTCAGTTTATCAGCTCAGAAATAGTGAGTAAAGGAAATCGGCGTTTTTGGTTAGAAATACTTCATAAAAATCAACAGAAAGTAGATTTTTGCTACAGTAAGCAGACTCACTTTCTAGCTGACTCGTCAATTATCTTACCGATAAAAATTTTGAGTCCAACCTCTTATTGGTTATTAGTTTGCTCCTTTTGACATGCACAATTCGAACGCATACCTGAACAAGTTTTATTGTCTCTGTTTATCGCATATCCAGAAAAACATGAACAGAAAAAGCTTCCATGAAAATTGTTGCACCGATGGTGACATCCATGATGGCTCGACATACACTCATCCTGATCTAAAATCCAAGTCAGAAAAAATATGGGTGACTTCTTGGTGCCATTCATTACTTTCGCGTAGAGCTTTAGACGAGGGGTACCCCCCACGTTCCCTTTTACAACGTTCAGTGATCATAAAGATATAGAATGAGCCCATGATAATTGGTATAAGTTTGGAAAGCACAAGACTAGAGATTCATTTGTATCACCATTTAGGCCAAACAAGTAGGGCTGTCAGAATCGATTACGCCTCTACTACGATAACTAATAAAAAAGAGTCAGACCCGGAGCGAGGCTAAAATAAGTAAACTTGTTAGTGGGAGGGGACGTGGGAACAAACTGGTCTAGTGAAAGCCATACCAAAAAGTAGACATTGAAAAGTTTCATTTCACGATGGACAATTATACTTTTTGCAATGTCACAGATTGTGTTGACCTCCTGTAATATAATATTCTTTTTTATTATATAAACACCAATGAAATACCAATGGTTTGGTATTTCATTGGTGTTTATATTATAAATAGAACATTACATGGCCGCTTGGAGATACGAAATTTCTCTTCTCGTGTTGAAAAAATATTTCACTTATTCGCTGCGCTCACTCGTGAAATATTTTTCGACACTCGAAGAGAAATTTCGTATCTCCACACGGCCAGGTAATATCCTCTATATATTATAGAAGAATTGTACGTCTAGCTGTATTGGATACATCTGCAAAGTCTAAAGCCCATTCCACCTACAGTTTATCTAAAGAACAACTTCAGTATTGTTACGTTCCTTTTGTTTGTCTTACTTTAAATGAAAGATGCTGAAATACACTTTTGTCAATCTTTTTCCTTTTAACTTTTATTAATTCGAACCAATAACAACAGCATCCCTCTCGTTATGTTCTTACATCTCAAATTGTTCCCGAGACAAACTCCACAATGGCTCTTGTTTAAGTCATTAGTACTACTCTATAAATGTAGATAAGGAGCAGCAAGCGAAATAAGGTTTAATTGGCTGCTTAAGTCAAATAACGTCATCCTGAGAAAGAGCATGTTAAAATTACCTGAGCAAGTTCTGCCATTTGAATCCAAAAAGAATCCATGATTGCAGCGGCATAAATACGAGCCTCTAGTATTGATGCACTGTTGAGCGCAAAACCCGTTACTGGACAAGCATTCATCAATGTCTGCAGGTGAAACAAATACGCTGTTTATAATGGTACTTCTGCGAGGGCATACTGGATATGAAACGTTTACGGGAGATTTTAAAATATACATGTGATTGGGTGCCAATATCGGTGCCACCGAACAGGGCGTAGCCTTTTTAACCAAGTACCAGGCACCCTGCAGTTACCTGAATAAATATTTTTTCGAGTCTGGAGCATTGACAGGAATCAATAAACCGTTAAACATTTCTTATCGGTGCAGGGCTTGCATTGAATAAATGAATATTTAATTGAACACCCTCTTTCTTTCCTTTTGAGCCTTTACGAAATTAATAATAATAAAAAAATTCCCTTGAGACATTAACATGACCAGTTCAAAAAAATTCCGCAAATGGCACAAGACGAACACATTATTTAAAAGCGTTGCGAATGAGAACTCCAACAACAACTCCAGTCACCTGAAATCGAAAGCATGATCAAGGGATTTTGATTTGTTTTTTATCAAAAGATTTTCGTTTTCAGTTATGCGGTCGCCAGTCATTTCATGCTTACTAGTTGTGCTGGACACGTCAGGAGGCCATAATCTCTCCAATCAATTTTTGACAGAGATAATCAAATTTTCATCAATTCATTTCCAAGTAGGTCATTTCAGGGACTGAGAGACTTCACATTACCCATTGCAACTTTTAAGTCTTTCCATTTTTCTTTACCTTCGCATCGGCTTTCATCACTGGCTGTAACGCGAAAGCCCCGATAACATCCACAAGAGAATTTCCCCGGAAAGTTGTTACAAATCTGTTCGCATCCTCCATTCCCAGTTAAACATTCGTTGATATCTGAAGAACAAATTCAGAGACAGAATGTCTTTTTTCTAAGGTGAACTGAGATTGAGAAGCCAGAAATTAAAGTATTTTTTTTAAATACCGACCTCTTACTATTTAGTCACAAAAAAAAATTGCAGTGAGATTCGGAAGCTGGAAATTCCTAGATACTATTATTAGATGAGATCAAAATAAATTAAAGAAGACATTTATTGACACCCCTAACACATTCGACATAGAAAAACACTTTCTTCTCACAAGAAAGTAGTAGTTTTTACCGTCACAAATTGTTCCACCACTTCTAAGCTGGAATCCTGGTGCACAGGAACAAGTAAAGCTGGGCACAAGGTTGATACAGTTCGCACCACAAGGCTCGCCGCTTACACCGCAACTGCAGGGACTGGGAACTATTGTCAGGCACTCGTTAATATCTGCGAGGAAATGAACAATAGTCATAAAAGAAAGTAATTTGCCTCGATTGAAAACCTGGGTAAGGTACTCCATGAATTTTTGATGGAGCGTACCACCGGAACCCTTGGCCTATTAACTAGACCATGTTATGCTGCATTTTGTAACTCTATTTAGAGAAGACACTATATCACTGCATGCCAGCCTCGTTACCAGGGAAAGAAAAGTGACCCATCTGAGCCTAGTTACCAAGGAAAGAAGAGAATCTGGGAACGAGGTTGACTGCGTCCCAGATTACCGATACTCTACGATGATCAATAAGACTGCGCTAGGCTTGATAAAATAGTTTTACTCAGTTGGCCTTTACTTACTTGAACAATTAAGGCAAACGGTTTCAAATGTTTCGGATGCTTAGAGCTTAATTTGCTGGCATAGAATCGCATTTATTGTATTCGTGTATGTAACTCATAATATGAAGGGCTACGAAAAAACCAGAGTATTGCTTATACAGAAAAAGAAAATTTGAAACGCATATTTAGATCTAGATGTTACAGAAAGGGAATTCCTTTCAGATTTGCGAGTGTTAAAATTGAAGTAAAATATATAGCGATCTGCCAGTTATAAAAGTGATAACAATAGTGAATATACCATGGCATCGATGACCACTTTTGGTGTATCCAGGATTGCAACTGCACTGATAAGAACCCTGTGTGTTAGTGCAGACTTGATCGCATCCACCTTTGTTTACAGCACATTCATCTAAGTCTATGGAGCGAAAAAAAAACTGCATTTAAACTTTACAAAATCAGCCAGATGAATTTAAACTGGCTATCTCTTTTTTTAAGCAATTTTTGCAATAATGTGCACATCCTTGGATACGATAGGTGAAAGAATATAAGAAAGTAAGTGACTTAGCACGTGATAAAAAAATAAAATTTAGGAAAAAAATGAAGGGAAAACGTGAAAATGGAAAACACAACGGGGTAACTAAGGAGATGATGACGATGATGATAATGGTGAAGAAGGTGGCGTGGGTAATGAAAAACATGGAAAAAATCATTTTCGTCTCATTGTTTTACCGATATGTACAAGACTGAGGCCTTGCCGTAAGTCATGCCCTGTAACGCTTATGAGATTCATCCCTTTGGCGTGATAGACGAAGTGTTCCTAAGCCCCTACCTCACCTAAAAGCGAGCAATTCTGTGAAACATGATGCCATATGAAAATTACAAATAATTGGGAGTAATATGAGGTAGATGAGGTCCGACTCATGTAGATTTCTGAACACAATGCAACCAGCGGGAAAGTTAGAATACCTTGCGCACAGTTGTTACCAGTCCAACCGGATTGACACTGGCAGTTATCGGGTGCAACACAGCTCCCGTGACTGGAGTGACATCCTTGAGAACATATCGCTGATATATGGAAAAGAAAAGGAAATATTTGAGCAAATTATCTGTTGATATCTAGTTTATTATCCTGGATTAAACAGAAGGTTTTAAAATTATTTATTACAACATAATTAGGATCTCTTAATCAAAATCGACATCCTCTAGAACTGAGTAACTCAAAAACCACGCTCCATTCCGCGGCACGTATTCATGTATCTAACATTTGAAGGTAGGCTCTTCCCGGGGGTTACTTTGAGCTCTTACCCTCCGTCCGTCAAATATTTTGCTCTGACTAAATGTTTGCGTTAGAAACGTCAAATTTTCATCCATTTTAAGACGGTAAATGGACTGTATCGACTCAGTTGAGAAACCAAATTTTTTTGTTTCACTACCCGACCAACGCAACATCTCAGTTTCTGTAGATGTTATACCCTTCGTTTATTGAAAACATAATGCTGGGAAATTTTAAAGTACCTGTTAATAAGTAAATACCTACTAACTCATTTGCTTATGTAGCCCATTTCATTCCCATCTACTGTTCAGTGCTTAGTGAATATGGGCCTGTTTACATGGAGGTGGGGGACCCCAGGTAAGCGAGGTAACATGTGGCGGGTCACCCCGCCTAACATGTAAACGTGATCATATTAAAATGAGAGACTATGTGGACAGGCGGGCTACCCCACCTAAGCGGGTTACCTCACCTACCTGAGGTCCCCCACCTCCATGTAAACAGGCCCTTAGTGTAATTTATGATGGCTGTGTGAACAAGGGCCATACAGTTATCTCATTCATTTTCACTTTTAAACTGTAGTTAACTTAAATGATTCACACTTTTTGATCTGTATCAGGTACGATGACAGTGTGAGCAAGGGCCATACACCCCTCACATTCATTCAAACATGTACGTTTCTGTTGGTTACACTGATCCATCTCAGTAAGCAGGGCTTTGCAGAAAACAGCCTTACCATTCTATTTTATATGATTACGTGCATAACCTCCATTGAACTAAACTGGTGGAACTAAGCTGTAAGTGACACTGACAAAGAATGTATACAATGTCCTATTGCTATGAACGCACATGAGCCGTTATGGCTCTAGTTGACTCTATTGTTGTAAGGTGTTTACGGTTGGATGATAATAATACATGTATTATCATCTCAGCTCTCGCACATTGACCTTTTTTATTTTTAATGTGGTATCTTTCTTACCTTTTACCCCCAGAGGTTTTGTGTGACTGCATTGGTTGGGGGATACGTTCCCAATTTTTTTTTTCCCCTGTGGTTTTTCAGGTTTTCGTATCAGGCGGCGCACACCCACATCCATTGGCCTCGGGTGGGGCAGCCCTTTCACTCGTTCCTTGATCTGGGCTGTGGCGGGTGCGCCCTAACTTTTGCTGGGATAATGTTCTTGTGTATCTAATTTTCCCAGCTTTATATGCTTTAATTTAATAAACGGCCACTCCCGTGGCCAAAATATCCCATAATGGGTTTGTGATTATTTTGTGTCCCAGCAAACAGAGCTCGCCAAAAGCGAGACTCCGCCAACATCAATACCTTTCGTAATATGCTTGTATGTTATGACTTGTATGTTATTAAATGAATGTTCTTAGACTCTTAGTTTTAATTTATTGATGTACATCTCATTTTTTAGAACTTTAAAAACCATGTTTTTAAACTTTTAACTTGTAAATAATAATAATTATTTTTAATAGTGATTTTAGTCTAACAGGACCCTCGTGTAAATCACTGGTTTACCTAAAACTGGCATCCTCAATTAAGATTATCATCATTCAGTTTGAAGAATATGGGGCTTTTATATAGACCGGTTAACATGATTATAGGGAACTAATAATCAGAGCATACATCAGTTACTATTAGAAGGTCTGGTGTTGCGAAAGACGGCAAACATCAAAGTTGATAAAAGCAACAGTGCAGCTGTGAATTTATCATTCGGAACCCCCCTTTGACGGTACACTGTCCTTTGTTCTTTTGTTCACAGATTATGACGGAATAAATTAAGGAGGAGTTTTTATTGGTCAGAAAGATCAAAATAACAGGAATACTATTGAACGTTGTGTACCGTCACGTTCGCAAAAATATGAACCAAACAAACGATTCCAAACGAGCAAAGGCGTTTTTGAGCGACGCATGTCAACAGGAATAACCTGCAATCACGCTTTCCTTCTTCCCTTTTTGTATGGAAGGCCAAAAGGAAAGTTTTCGTCCCCTTTTCCGTCTGCCGATTTACGCCCTTTCTGCGAAAAAAGAACGCCTCATCGCAGGTTACAACTGGAAGTGATACCAAATAGGCCACTTCCCAGTTCCAAAGACCCTCACCTTTAAAATGAGGCTAGGTGCACAACCTTTCTTCTGAAAATGAGTTTTATTTGCATGAGAATGAAAAATGATTTCCATATCAAATGTAGCCTGAGATCATGCCCTCTCCCTATATTATCCCTTTATGTCTCTCACGGGAAGAGAGCATGTACAGTTCTTTGTCGGATCACATGTAAAAAAGCCAGAATCTGGACTTTTTTCTGATTGGATAGGAAACAATACGGATGATTTGCGCTGTTCCGATTGGCCAAAATGCCGCCATCCGTTAGTTGTTGTTGATTTCAGTCTTCACTTTTGCTTGCGTAATGAGCAGTGAATACACACGCGAGTTCGTTATGAAATTTCTGCCGGCTCAGTTTTCTTAAATTTGAAGAATGCCTAAATAGAAGTTTCATCCATTGAAATATTTTCCATCTCCTGGTAAATTAAAACAGTTGCAGTCAGAACTTCACCGATCATTTGAATGCAATTTGATACCGGCTACAAGTTACAGAAGCGACAAACAGGTTCACTTTTCAAATAATCAATTCATGAATGGAACCTTGACCTGGTTTGACTGTAATTCCTCCTTCAGAAATCATGCTGCGCATTATTCTGAGCGATCTTCGCTTTCACAACACCTTTCAGTTCGTGAAATATGGTGCTTCAGCCTATTTTTTTTTCACTGCTTTCGGCACAGAACGAAGTCAAGGAGCTTTAACCAGAAAATTCTTTATTATTTGTAGCTGTTAAATAAAGGTACGGCAGCTCCAGCTGCACAAAAAGCAACACATTAATTTTTTTTTTAGGAAGCGCCATCTGAACATGGACGTATATAAAAATTTTCTTTTCCCTAAAATTGATTTTAAAAGAGACATTATTCGCGCTAAAATTTTATTCCCGTATGGTAAACGCTTATTGGCTAATAACATGACAGGTCAAGCAGACGTTAGATTATGTAAATTAGGGGGCGGTTGACTGCTTATTAAATAAATGCATCAGGCGTTATTTTTTTTCCCCTCTCGAGCCAAAGAAGCAAAAAAAAACCAAATAACGCCTGATCTCAGGTTATATCAAATGCTGAGCCCCTACCCTCGTTTTGAAACAGAGGCCCGGGGAACTCGGAAATGGCCTACTCGTATCGCTAAGTGTCTTTTCCCTTATCAAGGCGATTTGCCTGAAAATTTTGGCCAAACCACTGCACAAGAATACAACACAACTTCTTCCGACTGACGTGTTTCACTCAAAATCGCCTTTGGCCAGGGTCCCTATTGTAGCAAGAGTCCCTTGAATGTACCTTTTCTACATTCCCTCGAACTGAAGTAAGCCTTCTGCCATCCACTACAACAATAGAGGACTGTCAAAGAGATGCTTCTTGTTCTCTGAACAGAGCGGTACGCTCTTCTTGGTCTTTCAAGGAACACAAGGAGCAGAACGAGGTTAAAACAAGGCTAATAAACTGTTACCGATGCAAAATCAAAAGCAGGGGTAATAATCCGCGGTAGTATTTATAAGACAAAGGCTAGCTGAACCGAGCAAATGACTGAAAGGAATTAAATAGGCATAGCAAGGTTACGAATCTCATCTGGCAGGAGATAAAAACGTCAGCTGTTTACAAAGCGAGGCCTAAGAAATGAAGTGGGCACTACGTACCGATACCCCCTAGCGGTTAGGGCGGGATTTGAGCCCCGGAAATGGAATTTCAAAAGTAAACATTGAATTGATCGCTGTTTAATTCATTTACTACCTTAAAGTGCCTCTATAGTTCAAAGAAAATAGTATAAATGGAATTTTAAATGGCATCCAATTCAAGATGAAACAAAATTATGAAATAAGATATAACGCGTGTTTCGTATGTGATTCTTTGGGGAACTACTTGTGCCAAATCACCTTTGAGACCACTGGTCAGCAAGTACACCCTTACAATTTTTACACTGTATACAGCAACATAGGAATAAAATAACAAATAAAGGAATAAAAGAAAAGAAAGAAATTAATGGTTGATAGAAGTGGACGGTGGTCAGAGGAGCTTAGCTTTCGAGCTAACCACCGCTGAGATGAATGGAAATACTCATTATGTGCAGGGGCGGATCTAGGGGAAGGGTGCGGTTTTCTAATACAACTGGTATTCTGCAAAAAAAAAAAACTATGTGGTTTATTGGTGTTGAAGTACAGCAAGAGACGAGTGCACCCCCTCCTAAAAAAATCCTGGATCCGCCCCTGATGTGCGATAGGTACCATGGCAAATATGGACGCTAATGTGAAACAGTCATTTATCTGTAGTCAACTTTAAGAGTTAATTAAGCAGAATTCGTTTGTATTGTTTTTTGAATTGGTAGTAGCTGAGTGTTTTCATGCTAGTAGGAATCTCTTCCAAGATTTTGGTTATGGCAAACTTAAAAGTGTGTTTGCCATAATTTGACCTCATACGTGGCACATGAGAATTAAGATTTGATGCACATCTGGTATTGTGTGAGTGAATATCAGCGTACCCTATTTTCTTCCTCTGTCTTGGAGTTAGAATAACTAACATAACTGGAAGCGTGTAAACTGACGAATGCCTGTATCTCCTATAGTCTTGGATACAATGGCTGTCAACCATTAACGGGTTTTAACTGTGTGACGAAGAGCGCTTTAAACGAGAATACATTGTTACGCCCAAAAGTGATTACTAGAACAGTCATTGGACGACTCCGTGCATCGTGGAGTCATTGGGACGGCACATGGTGTTAGCAAATACTAGTTAAAAGTTAAGGTGAAAAAAGCCAACGTGAAATTATTTTTCGTAGACACTGCATACTTCATCTTATAATTTTCTGCCGCGATATTCATAAGTATGTTGTTGCCCATACCGCACTACTTTAGTGTTACAAACTTCTTGCTTACCGTGACGTAGAGCATCTAAACCAACCCCACAAACCGCAGCTCGTAGTTGTGGCTGTGTAGACTGTGGTTGCTGTGACCGTATAGTATGACTGTGTCTGCACAGTCTGCCTGGAGCACACGTTCTGCCTGAAAAAGTTAATGGTGTAACTAGTCGATTCTTAATAATGCTCTCCCGATCTTGGAAGAGACTGATTAAAAACCTCAGGTTCAGATATAGAATTAGCCTAAACATGATGCGCCGTGTTAAAATCCCTTTTCACGTTGCCTAAATCAGTGTTCAATTACTATTAGGAGGTTAATCATGATCAGTTCGGGGGATTACTTGGCCAGTCATCCTGTACATTCAAGAATAGTCGGTCAATTATTTATCAAGATAACCTTCGCGCGACAAGTTTAGCTAAAATGTTGCCCGTATTACTTAACCTTTAAAAAGGAAAGAAAGTATGCACCAATGTACGCCCGGAATTGTTCACCTGCAACTTGGGAGCTAAAACAAAAGTGGAGAAACATCGCTACAGGGAGAGGAGAAAAGCTATTAAAAACCGTTGGGCACAGAAGTCCAGTAAATTGGAAACGAGACCAAGAGAATTCTAATAAGACCTTCAACCTATTTCTAAGTTCGAAAAGTAACCGATACCACGAACATTTCCATACGAATTAATGACAGCATAATTAGCGACCAAAGAAATGTAGCAGAAGTATTTGGAGATTACCTCTCCACGATGGCAAACGAAATTGGAGGCCAACATGTCCCTCAACTCGGCGAAGAAGACTTTAAAACGCATGTGAGCGTGGAAGCATTTCGCCATTCTTACCACAGTCTTCACTTTGAATTCATCAAGATAGACTCTCGTGCAGTCGAAAACGAGTTAAAGAAGCTAAAAAGTCATGGGATGGGACGCAACCTTCATTAAAATTCTGAAGCAAATGGCAGTCAGTCTTACACCTGCGTAAAACAAGTCTTTTTAACACCTGTAGTCAAAGTGGGCAAAAAGGAGGACAGGGCTGATTATTGGCTAATTACAGACCAGTAACTGCCCTGAAGGCAGTAACGTTCACAGAGAGAATAGATACCCATTTATATGATAAATTGTCTGCTTACAGGAAAACGCACAGCTGCGAGATCAAACTAACCCGTTTAATGGAGGACTGGAGAAAAGCTATGGATAACGAGGAATGCGTAGCGGTTTTGTCAACGGACATGAGCAAGGCATTTGAAAAGTTGGATCTGCGCTAATGATTAAGATACTTAACCTTAGAGCTCCTCGTTCCTATTTCATCGAGCGAAAAAACTGCGTTAAAATCAACAATATGACAAGCACATGGAAAGACCAGTTAGGGGTTGTCCACAAGGTTCACCACTCGGTCCGCTACTATGGATCTTGTTTCAAAATGACTTATCTCTGAACGTACACACCAGTAACTTGTTCATGTATGCTGATGATCATGATCGATAAAAATCGATATCGGAAATCAATCGATATCATCGGTATTAATCGATTTAATCCGCTGATTAAAATCGATTGATATTGGAAATCGATAGAAATCGAGGTCACAGAAAAAATATTTTAACGATTATTATCGATTAACAAAATCGGTAACAATCAATAGGAATCGATAGTAGTCGATAAAAAGCAATAATCTTGAAGTGAATATTCTGAACATGACGACGCTATTTGGCAAGCAAAACCCATGAGACAGGCTTTTGCTAAACACATTTTATTTTTGATGACTTCAGTAACTCCTCCAGGTGTAGTCTTCACCAGATTCCATTTTTATGGTTCTTTAGTTTCCTGATTTGTCTTATGGATCTTTACATGTCCATTCAATCTAGACGTGGTTCTTTCTTGATGCGACTCATTGAAAACATAAGAACACTGATTTTGTTCTTTATTATGCTCCATATATATGTAGTTGCTACAGCGACAGAGGCTTATTTTCTGCCATTTTCGTACTAATATTTCTTTCCTTATTATGATCTGCACTTAAGCTAAAAATAGTGTCTTGTTCTTTTAGTACCGGTATTTTGTCAACAGATAAATAAAAAGAACTGCATAATTTCACGACTGAATGACTCAATAATACCGTACGGACAACATCGCGTTAATGTTGAACTTCTACCGAAAAATGACTCAAGTCTTTTCCGATAATAATCGATAAAAATCGATAAAAATCGATAAAAAATTATTATCGATTTCTATCGGAAATCGATATTAATCGAAGTCACAACTTATTCTTCATCGACTTTTATCGACTGATATTGGAAATCGATATTCATGTATGATTGTTATCGATTAGGATCGATAATTATCGATTATCGGTTTATCGATTAATTACGTCTAGCAAAGTGGATCTGAACTGTTGACATCCATGCCAACCCAAAGAAGTACCTAGTTTTAGCAATGACGCCTCGAAACATTGACAAGGAAGCAAAGGATTAGTGTACCCTTGACATCAAAACCAACGGCTGATTTAAGAATTCTTGGAGTAAACATAAATAATCAGCTCAGTTTCACTAAACACATAAGCGACATTTGTAAAAAAGCGAGTAGGAAAATAGGGGTGCTAGCAAGACTACGCAATCTAGTCTCATGCAAGACCAAGCTTAAACTGTACCTAACAGCAATTCTTCCTCACCTGAGGTATTGCCAAACTGTATGTCATTTTTGTAAGCAATCTGAGAGGCGAAAGCTGGAGAGACAGCAAGAACGCGCTTGAAGAGCAATTAACAACTGCAGGGCAGACACTTACGAAGATCTTCTACGCCGTGCAAACTTGCCCTCTCTCTACAATAAGAGGCTTCAAGAGATTGTAATTTTAATGTATCAAGTTAGAAATAGTTTGGCCCCTGACTACATAGGTGAACTTTTCAATTTTGCAAACAAAAGGTACACTCTAAGAGATGCAGATTTTGATGATACCTCACTACTTAACAGTAAGATATGGAAAACACTCTATTAGGTACCTGGGCCGATACCTTTGGTTCAGACGATCTTCAAATAATCGACAGCGACCCTCGCTGGACAAGTTTAGATGAGTTAGATGGAACTTCAGAAAGAAAGACTTGATTCCTTTTATTAAGGGTACGTGCACCAATTGTTACTTATGTATCACTTAACCACGTTTGCAATGGAATTTTGTCACTTTTTAATTAAAAATTATAAATTCGTGAATATTCCAAATATCAGTTTTTCTATGAACTATATAAGCGATATTAAATTTGTGAATAGTGCAGATTTTTAGTTTTTATTATGAACCTTCCTTGTCTTCAAAATGATTGTAAATTTTAAAATAGATTTTTAGCACTCGTAGCAACCCTATTTTAATTTTTTATTTTGTATTTGGAATGTTCTTTTAGTGTTCACAATTAGCTAATATCTAGCTAAATACTCTGACACTTAAATAAAGTTCATTCATTCGTTTGCTAATTGATTGCACTGAATTAGCGATTTTTGCCTCCTTCTTACGTAGAACAATAACTAAGAGCATAGAGTATTAAAGCAAGACGCTAAAAAGGTACACGAACGACCAGAGGCAAAAATATCTCCGTTTGGTAACATATATATAGTAAGTCCGAGATTAGGCCGTATGCACTCTCCTAGCGCCGAATGCAATAAGAGTGACATAATGAGCTTAGGTTAAAAAAAAACAACAACAACATTCATCCTAACGACCATCTTGACTGTATTTTCCCATGCACTTAAAAAACCGTCGTTTTCAATGATAATATTAGTGTCCCACTAGGTGGCTCAGAGTCTGATCTACGAACTCTACCGAAAGAAAAAGAAAATATTTCATTATCTTCCCTCGTTGTTCCCTTTTTACGGGAAATGTGCCTAGGCATACTGGTGCATGCTTTGTTCTTTCGCATGCTAATCATGCTTTGTTCTTGCGAAAGTGAAGCCCGCTTTTCCTGTTTATCAGTAAACGAGACCCCAGCAATGATAATTACTTTTTCTTTTCTAAAAATTATGCTGTTTTTGAAACTAAGTATTACCAAACAAATCATCTGTAGACGGATGTAACTAAAAGGCATTTTAATAATTTAAACCTAGTAGTGTAAGTTTAAAAAGTGTTCAAATGTTTGCGTGTTGTGTCTAGCCATTACTTCTGGGAAACTATCCGGGAGGGCATTGAAATCATCAGACAAAAAAATTATTTTCCATTCATTTTGAAAATACCACAAACTGTTTCCATGTTTGATATGTCGACTACAGTTACTGACTTTTTATCGATGAAAACAATCGAAACTCCTGATTATTTGAACCATCAACATTGTATACCTCTGGCTGATTTTTGAAGTTTCTTGTTTGAATTATTTTTCATCCCTCAGGGTTGATTCCACTGTCGCGTAATTTTTACGTGCGTACGTGCGTAAAATTTATGTTTGCAAATAAAATAGAGGCAAGCATGAACGGTCGCTCGTAAGCGTAAAAGTTAAAGTTTAATCTCAACACTTTTAATCTCAACACTTTATATCTTGCCTCTATTCTAGTTACGTGCGTTACCGTGCGTAGCCAAAAACGCGTCAGTAAAAATCAACTCTCAAAGTGGTTCGACTCTATTTTTAATTGCATATTATATGCTAAAGGATCGCGGCTTGAAATTCACTGATGCGTATTTACCTTCAAATTTGTCGGCTGCACAACTCTATTTCTGTTTTCTCTAGGTGAAAAAGGAAAGGCTAATAGACCTACTACTTAACTTCCTTCCTTTTTTTCCTCAAACAATGGAGCACGAAACATTTACGTTCCCTTGGTAACATTTCTCTTTAACATTATTTTCCAATAAAAAACTATCAGGCTATCAAATTAACCTTGTTTTGTGCCATGTTATCTTTTTACAGCCACCTCAGTTTGTTAATGTGGAAGAAATCTTATAAGGTGAAGATGCAAATTTTGGTTTACTTTCGTTTGTCAATATCTATATGCATTTTTACAGTTTAATTCAGCTAGGAAAGTGAAATTTAAAACTTTTGGTTTTACGTTATATCCGATGAAGCGAACCTGAAAGTGTTTGAAATCACAAATTAAGACGGTTGAACGTAACGTCCTGCGGAAGATAGAAGTTAAATCTGATTCAGACGGTGCGTGGTGTTGAAGGAGATTAACTTTAGACGACACTTGCTATAAGGGTGGATTTATTTGCAACATAAGCGTATAGCTGTCGCATTTGCCTGATGGAATTTTTTATTGTTTTAGGCTCAAAGAAATAAAAATTCTAGCGGAAAAATGCGACAGCTATACGCTTATGTTGCAAATGAATCCATGGCCACCCTAAGGCGAGATGGCAAGAAAAATGCCTTTCTAGAAGGAAGTGAACTAAGTCCACTAATCTCATAGGTTTTTTTCTTGGTACGACCATATCAAGTGATAATTGGTGGTTTTGCTGAGCGAAATTGTCGGCAAGAAGTTTATCATTTTTTAAATCACTTACCAAGTGTATTATTGGCGCTGATTCAAAAAGTAAAACAAAAATACCCTAAGCCCCCACAAATTTCGATTCGTTTTGACGTGGTTATCAATTAGTCAAATTAAATGGCACTAAAAAAGGTCTAACTAGCTGCTAGAAATTGTCCTGACATAGACAAAGAATTCATATCCGATTGTTGTGATGGATTATCGGTATCCTATCGATGCTGAACATATCCTCGCTTACACCATGGTATTGAGGATGAAAAGGAACAAAAGAGATGACTGGAATATTGGAGCCATCTGGGAGTCGAAAAACCGTTCCCACCTGGTTAAAATGCCAAGGATCCACAATGATCTTGTCTATTCCATTTTGTTTAATGACATTTTCTTGAACGGTGTAAAAGCAAGGCCTTGAGTCTAGAACTAATTTAAACAATACCGTCCTGAAAGTAAAGCTTCGTAAAGATTGCACATCACTACCCTTACTACTTATCTTGAAATAGTTATATACCCCTTTTTTAAAACTGCTTGTACATGAACAAACTTTGTTATTATCTTTTTGCTTTCCGCGATGTTTGCACACAATTTTCAAGATAAATTTCTTCTAAGGAAGTGCAGAGGCACAACTTACCCATTTGCGTCGAGATTTGACGGATTAACGACAGCTTGCTTCGTTTCCTGAAAGCGGGAAATGAGACTAAACACTAAGAAGAGAAACAACATGACCTAGCCTTTGGACTCAAAGTAGAAAGTGCTTGTCGAAACATATTGTCGCTGAAATTAATCAATATTTACATTATTCCCGGAACTGTCATGATTCATTCTAGTAAATGCTACGATTCGTTTAAATATGAATTGTAAATGAAGCAGTGAACTATGACGAACTTTGTCTGACTCATAATATTTTTGGTTTTAAAACATTTCGGCCACAAAACGTTTGAAAAACCTGCAGCTTTCATATTAGGTTTTAATGAAAACTTTGGAGCTGAGGTCAAAATAGTTATAAGCCCCCTCTGAATTCAGTTTTGAATTAGTTTTTACAAATAAGGCCACGAATTCGAAGTTTTGGAGCAGGTGTCCCATTGTGAATAATGTATAGACTGTTTACACAACTAAACAGTCTTTCAGAGGCAGCAAGATTGGCGATCAAATATTCCCAATGCCTGGCATCATTTTTTACGATCACCATTACTCTTTCCTAGTTAGTTTTTACGTATAAGCTAACAAGATCTGCGTGAGTCAAGAAGTTTTCTAGCTTTTAGAATGCAGAATATCTTTTTGCTTACGTAAATTTGGATTAGTGCTATTTAAACTTACCGGGTATCTAGAGGGCAAATTCAGTATTGTTAACAAATGAAGCCATCGCAAGCAAAAATAGTAATATTTATTAATAATATTTATTATTTATTCAAAATATTTCCCCGATTCTGATTGGCTAAAAGCACACTTTTCATTCACATAACCAGTTTCTGATGAGCAAATTTGGAAGAATTTTGTGTTTAGCGAGGAAATGACGTCACAAATGCAGCTTCTGCAGGTTAAGGCACTGTCAACCGAGAAGACCTGGGGACGGGGCTGCGTTGTTTTGGTTGTGAACTTGAAAAATGGCGGACAATTTCATTCGTTTCAAGAGTAAGAACTAGGCGAAAAAATAGATAAAAACACGGCTAGAACAGCAAGAAGACAACTCGAAGGGCAATCTCTGCCATTTGGGAAATATTTGCGGAGCTGTACAACCCTAAACGTGCACTATCGAAGATGAACTGAACATCGATGGATCGGTGGAGGGAGGCATGTACTAGCCATGTTTTTAAACTAGGAATTATTTTGAATGACTAATAAAGCAATTATTGAATTCGGCTTTCGTATCATATGAAAAATTATGGAGATCTCGGATTGTGTTATCCGCCTCGGCCTACGGCCTCAATGGATAACATCCTCCTTGATCTCCATAATTCTTCATAAGATACTCAGCCTCATTCATTAATTGTTAATTATAAATTTGTACTGCGCAAATATCAATCCAGAAGAATTTTCCTCTGCGCAGTAGGCTGGTTGCACGTAGAGTCTGGACCAAGTGGAACTCACAGTGCGCGATCGCTTCAACCAAGGGCGCGATCCATTCAACCAAAATTTCCGGAAATTTTGGTCCAAAACTCAATGGATCAGTTCGGTCCAACCGGAAAAGTTTCGAAAAAAAACTAGTCCACCTTTTGAGGTGGACCACTTTTCCCGGTCGGACCGGTCTGAATTTTGGTTGAATGGATCGCGCCCACATTTTCATTGTTTCGAACAGATAAAACACATTTCCGAGGAGGAGGTACCCTGCGAGTAGTGGTAAGGAGGAGGCGTCTGAGGGAACACATATGAACAAGCATATTGTCGTTTTGGCTCAGAAATGTGACGAATTTAACAATTTCGAGGGCTTTTAATTGGTAGTTGACTGTGCTCTTAGAACACAACACTTGTATAAGATTCATAGTCAGTAGGGAACTCATAATCTTTTAAATTCTTATTTTTCACCCAAACTGGACATAAAGTTATCAACTTTTATTCCGCAACATTAGCCGGTACGTATATTTCGTAATCTCTAGAAACTACTGTACAAGGAATCCAGTGCATTTACTATACAATGTCAAATTGTCACACAGACAGAAAAATTCGATTTTATCAACTGAGTTTCGCCTTTATTAATTTTATTTAGACACATTGAATGTACACTTTTAAAATCTGAGTTGTTATAAAACTTAACAGAAACTCAAAATACCATCAGGTTACGTTGTAACGCCTACATTGTAGCTTAAGATAATTATTTATGGAGTTTAATAACGATTTAGGATATACTATGTTAAGCTTGATGCAGAAAAAAAAATGCAAAATTTTATCAAACTATATACTAACCACTACAACAAATTCGACTAAGGTATGGATGAATAAAAACTAATGAATGAATACACGAAATTCTATAAACTTGTAACATGTTTGTTTAATTAACAAGACTTAAAAGAGCATAGTTCAATATGTGTCCCTTTAACATCGAGAGCCAAGACGAGTCATTCTTAAAGGTGCGAGCAAGCCTCTTTCCATAACAGAAAAAATCTAGAGGAGGAAACGACAACTTGTTAACGAAATGTAAGAAATGGTAAATAAGAGATCCCAAGCGATCCCCTCTCTCTAAAAGTACATATAATCCTCCGTGACAGATCTTACACTAATTCAAAGGACAACAGGAACTAGTATAAGCAAAAATGACTTTATTGTTTGCCGGAAAAAAGCCAAGCCGCAGCAGGGGGAGAGCGAAACCGAAGGCCTACCCCCCTGATGCGGCTCGCGGGTGGGTGGGTGGGGATATAAAAATACAAAGGCGGTTCTGCTAGCTAAGAATGACTGATACAAACGATGACATGTCGTGGGCTATAAGGGCAAACCCATGTCACGCACATTCGAAGATTGACAATCGTTACTACGTATTATACAACCATTGGTCAGAGTCCAATACTTAACATATACTATGTGCTGCATGTGCTTTCTTTTCTTTTCTGCATGCTGTAGTTAACTGTTCTACGTCAGTGACGAGGGTTAATCTTGACAGTGGCTTGTTTTGCGATTCCAGGGACGCATGCCACAGCTGGTTGGACGATGACGTCATAAATTTCATCATCATTTACCGATGAATAGTCGTTCTCTTGTGTTTCCAGTGGTTTTTCGCTGACTGTATATCCAGGATTATCAAATTGACAGCTTGAGTGATATCTTCCATCCCCCCATGGAGGATTCTCGTGAAATAAGTACACAAAGCACAAATAATAAGATGCCAAAGCCAGAGGCTTATATGGCGTAGATAAGGGAGTTTAATTCGTCGAATGTTGGCAATTTATTTTGGAGTTGAATTCTAAAGGACTGCATCAAAGTTCAGGAAAAGAAAAAGAAAGTTGTTATCTTTTGTTTCCGTCCTAGACAAAAAGTGAAATTGGGCAGTTTCACGTTGTAGTCGTGCATCGACTGTAGAAAAATATAAAAAAGCGTGATGCGCGCGCAAAGTTGTTGTTTTGCTTGTCTAAACTTTTTGCATTTTTGCCGTTCTCGTTGCCGTCGTCATCGTCGTTGCGTAAACTCCCTAGTAATGTTGAAGTGAAAAACTGCGACTCAAGCGTGAAGTAAAACTCCACATATGACTCTTCCCAAAAACAATTTCCACGGATCAAGAGAAGAGAAAAGAAATTGCTCGAGGGGAGTGTCGCTAGATTACAAAATTACAAAATGGTAAGAATTGTTTTCGACCTTGAAATCGACTGGTTCTTTTTCCGTTTAAAACCTTTTTAAGCCTGAGGATTTCGTTTACTTTTACAGATTTTTGAAACTCTTTATTGATTTTTGAGTTTTTATCACCTTGTAAGTTTATATATGATGTCTATCTTAGTGAGCACTTTTTCTGTCAGCAATTCAACCCCCGCTCTAGCATTTCTCCCCTTAGACTAAACTTTAATCCCTCCCGGCCTAACGCAAAGGTAGACAAAGAGGACAATTTAGTAGTGCTTTGCCGAACTAATAAGTGTATTTATGTAAATGACTGTGGGCCCAAACAAAAAAGTCTTACGACGAGAAATCCAGACACTTTTTCTTTTATCAAATGAAGAATTTTCTTCTTGTCTCTTATCATGTTCGAAGAATCCAGCTTTCCACGGAAAAATAACTAAAAATAAAATTGCTTTACGTCAGAAGTGACAGAATACGAAATCAATTATAGTGGTAATAATATTGATAATGATATTAAGTTCGAACTTTACGCAACCAAATCAAATCGTGAGGATTAGCAAAGGACAAGCAATTTTTTTTTAAAGTATCTTAACAAAGAACTAGGTCAGATACGGGCGATGGGATACAACGATTGATAAAAATTTGATACCTTTAATTCAAGAATTCTCGTCGGAGACGAAGATGGAGAGGCAGTGACTGTTACGGGGGCTTCAACACAGAACGGAATGATACTTGTTGGTTTTGTAATCTCTGTTGTAATAAGAATTCAATAATAATTTAATCACTTATATTGCACAAGTATTCATAAAAATGATCAAATGCGCATTACATTGGTAATAAAAGCATAAAAAACCTTTATAACATAGCACGCGTGCTTGCCCTATACATACAAGTGCTATGAACAACATCTTTATTTAAGATTTTTTTCATGATGACGTGTTCATCTGTGTTTTTCGTCTCTTTTCCTAAGTACCCAACAATCGACGGCAATGATGAAAAACTTTCTAGATTTTTTTGGAATTTAGCTTCGTTTTAGCCACTCGAACTAACAGCAAAAGCGGTGAAGATGTTTCACAAATAATAGAGCCTGAATGATTCGTTGAAAAATCTGCCGTGAAGACTGACATTTAAGTGGAGAAAAGACCACAAATTGGTCTGTGTCAGCAAATATCTAATTTGTTTTAAGTGTCCTCCGTTTTCAACGTTTGTTTATCCTTTACAAAACAAGTTAATCATAAAGTAAGCTCAACAGCGAAAATTTATGCACTTCTGTTATCGCCGAACAATCCGACTAGAGCAGGAAAATTTCTCTTGCAATAACAAGAAAGTTACACAATAAGACATAAATTTTAAGTTATTACGCACAAAAACAACTCCTGCCAGGTCTTCTCAAGAAGCTCAGAGTGCAAAGAAAGTCAGTTTTACAGCCTGCAATTTGGCCAAGCTGTAGCTAGCATTTACTAGCCCACAAGTAATTTCAACTAGCCGCCTAACCCTTTTTGATTAACACGATTGACTGGATTGATTACAATCCTTCTGTAATTTGAATTTCCCCAAAAGACAGCACTTGCCCGTTGGGCAGGTTAAGAGCAAAAATCACTAGCCCGATAGCAAAATCCACTAGCCCCGGGCTGTCAGACATGACTTTCTTTGCACGCTGCAGCTGTAATGACCAGCCATTGTTCGTAAATGAATATAAGTTTAAAGTAAGATAACAGTCGTCTTCGCTAAAAGACAAGCTCTCTGGATTTCGCCGAGCAAAACATAAACATCTTTTCAGCAAATCCAAACCATACTCCGCGACTTCTTAAGAGCCAATGTCTGTAATTTTCGAGAATCGGTTGACAGTCGTGAATTTTTGCATTTCTTCATCTTTTGCCCAAATAATCTTTATAGTACATTAATTTCAAAAATCACCTTAAAACTTGTAACAGCTTTTTATTTTTTCAGGAATCAGGCAAAGTTTGAAAAACTCTAAATCGGCGCTCTTTCGAGTATGAAATTAGCGAAAATTGAGCATTTTCTTTGCGCTCGTACATAAAAACGGAATAATGTCTCTAGATGAAATCAAGTCACAAAACAGACACACATTTTTACTATATAATTCAGGAATTAACTTTAAATAAACCGTTTAAATGAGACTGTACCGGCCGCCAGAAGAAACACGGTTTGAGCACTTTTCAAACATGGCAAATTTGACCTAACTTCACCATCGTAAAAACCCAGTTGGTACATGGAATTTCAATATGAAACAAGAACTGTATTGAAGCATATCCTTTGCTGTTGTTTGTGTTAAAATATTTCTGGCGGCATTCCAAATGCGCACCGTCGAGAGACCAAAACCTGAAGGGTATTTTGACACCAGGAAAGCGCGTGCAAAGAGCAAGTTTCGACGCTTGGAATATTAATCCTTTCAAACATAAGTTACTTCGACATTTAAACCCTAGTCAGAGTTGTAAGGGTTTCAGATTATATTTCGGCGTTTCTGTTTGGTTTAACGTGATTCCTTTCAACTGATTTTTGCGATAAACCATAATGAAGAGACACGAATACGCGGTTCATATCACAGTTAGTAGAGGGGAATATTGTCGAGATACTCGCTTGCTATAGTTTTAATTGTATTGAAACCTTAAAATCAGAAAAGTTATTTACTACCTGAACTTAAATGCTAGGCGGGGTCACAGTACCGAAAAGTAAATTCTGCATCAAGGCAAAATCAAAGTTAAGTTTGTGTATGTTTCCAATCTGTCAATACGAGGGAAGATGACATTCCGGAAGTGCGTGACGCGTAACGCGCCGGAAAAGATATTCCTGGTATAAATGTCTTACGGTGCAAATCTTTGATGTATGTTCGTTTTGCATCTGGCACATATTCAAACTTGGTTTGTGGCGCCTGTGGCCCCAGTAATGCTGAATGTATTGCGATCACTTGGTATGCTCCTGAATTGTTAGTCACGTGAGTATGTAGGGCATCGAGCCTACCATGCTAATGATAAAAGTAAGGTTTTCTGCATTTACGTTAGGTGACCTTTGTTTGATCCACAAAATTGGCGCATGAAAATAAGAGTTTGTCCTCACCATTGCTAAATGTTTTTTGTTCCGGGTGGCGGTGCAACAAATCACGTGGTACCGTTCTAGATCAGGCTACTGGCTGCTCATAGAGAGGTCCATAAAGGCACGTTGATTGATGACTCTGTATGGCCTGAAGAAAATGATTTACGCAGACGTTTTCTGAGCGACGAAGGTGCAGCTTTTACACTCCTTTTTCGTTTCGAAAATGGACGAGCACGCGAGCGAGATCCCCTAGCGCTAATGGTCAATAAATCCCCTGAGGTTTTTATTTTCATACGTGAAATCGATATGAAAGGCTATTTTCAGCCTTTTATCTCTTTTCCGCGCAACGTATTTTGGTTAAAAGATGATAAGTAAAATGGCTGAGGCATTTTAAAGCATTTTTTCATTTACGCGACGGATTTTGACGTTATGAAAAAGAACTTGTCAGTCTTGTCAGTGAATTGGTTTCTTTTCTAGCCTGCGAAAGAGTGCAGGGGGGTGGTGGCGGAGAGAGCCAGGTGACTATTCCTTTTTTTAGGCGGGATCTAGCATGTACGTGCATTCTGGTCTAACGCCATAATGTGTAGACTGGCCTTTAAGGGGCGGGGGATCAGATCGTCAACAGCAGGTTGAGTCTAGCCAGAAGATACCCTTGCTGCAGAGGAGCAAAGCAATACTACTTCCAGTAATTTAAACATGTTGAATACTTGTATTTCGCTCATCAAATGTGTCCATTGTCCATTGTCGATTTTTTGTGTTTCAGGAATGTTCTTTTGCGGAGCATTGGCCAATTTTTCTTTAAACATTTTTACTCGTTTCCATTTCCCTGCTCTACCTTCATGATGCATATGGCGTACGTGTGTAACTAAATCCCTCAATTCATACTGAGGTGATCGACAGAGAAGTCTATACGCCAAGCGGGGTTAAGATCAGTTTATTACAAGCAAAGGCGCGGAAGTAAGTGCAAATAAAAGAGAACTAGTGTGAAAAGTTTTGCAGACTCAGCTTACTCTATTTGTTTTCTTTCTCTATTTGAGTTTCGGCTTGTACTTCCTAAAATCAAGTTTAGTTCGACATGTTTTGGGAATATAAAATATAAAAATAATAATAAAAAAAAACAGTGTTAATTGTCATTTTATTTTTTCTTGTAAACCCGTGCGATGATTTATCCCTGTCTGTACAGTTGCGTGACAAGACTCAAATCACACACGCTTCATCACGCAACACGGAGTTTAGTCCGTGGTTAAACGACGGAAGATTTCAGTAAACTGCGGCCAGTTGCAGTTGAAACGACTGTGGTAAGTAAAATTCTTAAAGATCTCGTATCTCATTTAGAGCTAGCAAGCCGTTTCTAGTGGTTTTATTTTAGGTGCAGAAACTCGAGGTCAATATTTACACTCAACACGAAATTAGCAGCGTTGTCTTTTTCAGCTACTTGCGTGCAATCAAATGCAGTGTTAATCTACTTAGTTCTTTTTTATAACCATCAAATTGAAAAGTGTTTTTCATAATATCTTAAGAGCTTCCCTTAATGTGCCTCTTGTAAAGGAAGCTAAGTTTGCAAAAACGTTTGTGTGCCTACACTCGCCGCTAGTTTGTTGCAGCGTTCCAACGTGCGAAACTACCCTGCACGTTTCGGTGTCTCTGCGACGCACTTTTGAAATGCCGCCAAAAATTTTTTAACACAAGAAACGGCAAAGGATATGCTTTAAAATAGTGTTTGTTTCATGTTGAAATTCTATGTACCAATTGGGTTTTTTCGATAGTGAAGTTACGTCAAATTTGCCATTTTTGAAGAGAGCCGAAATCGTGTTTCTTCTTGCGGCCGACACAGTCACATTTAAACAGCTTATCTGAAGATAATTACTGAATTTTAAAGTACAAGTCTGTGTTTGCTTTGTGACTTGATTTCACTGAGAAATATCATCCTGTTTTTATGTACGAGCGCGAAGAAAATGCTTAATTTTGGCTAATTTCATACTCGAAAGAGCGCCGATTTAGCGTTTTTCAAACTTCGCCCGATTCAGGAAAAAATAAAAAGCCGTTACAAGTTTTAATGTGATTTTTGAAATAAGTGTACTATAGAGATTATTTGGGCAAAATATGAAGAAATTCAAAAAATCACGACTGTCAACCGATTTTCGAAAATTACAGACATTGGCTCTTAAGAACATGTGGGTATGGTGGAAGTTAACACTCTTTTACCTTTGTTTCTGCTTAGTTTCTATTGATGGTTAAGGAATAAATGGGCAAATTTTCTTTCTCAGTTTTACAGAAAGAATTTTCATTCAAACTAGACGATCGTGGTGTTTTGTAATCAGCCAATAGAAGCGTTTGTTATTGTGTCGCGCGTTACGAGAATTTTGCAGTTATCTAAAAAGCAAGCAGCTATGTTATAAAAGAATTTGCTCATGCTTTTAGCTGTACGTATATCGAGTTATGGATGCTCTTGGGAAGTTTGGAGAGCACTCAAGAAGCTAGAGTTGCTTTCGGCTGCGCCTCGAGCAATTCTTACGCATCTTTCGTGCTCTCCAAACTTCCCAAGTGCATCCATAACTCGATATACGCACGCTAAGCATGAACAAATTCTTAAATTTACAATACGAAAAACGATAAGAATATATACACTACTACAATAAGAATATAAAATATCGATATGTAACAATTAAAATTCATTTAACTATAAGGAAACTTAAGAAGGTGCGTCTTAAGATGGCGTTTAAAAGTATGTAAGTACGGAATGTCGCGAAGCTCACGCGGAAGAGCATTCCATAACTTGGGTGCAGCCACCTGGATATATCATGACATTACAGTCACCTGTTGCATAATGAAAGAAACTAAAGGACCTTGAAAACGGGATTAAGTTGTAGTACATTGTTAACTAAATTAAAAGAAAAAGAATCAAGGAAAGTGGTTTTCAACCGGTTACAAACTGAGATATCAGGGTGTAGAGCAGAGGCACTCGTCAGAAGAATAGTGTTCAATTGGAAACGTCGACCAGCTTTTGTCATCGAAAACAGTGACTGCTTACCAATACAATGGTTTCTGTCAGCTGTTCCAGCAGAGGACGTAGTACGATTTTGCCCACAGAAAATACAAGATGGCCGACCTCTTGAAGGTTGGTAAGTACCGCGGGGACACAAGCTGTACGTTCTGTTCAGGGAACTGTACGAACCTGCTGGACAGTCAGCTATAAAAATGTAAAAACAAAAAACGCGTAAAGAGTCATTAATTTCCTGAATGATCATGTTTAAATAGTAACAAAACGTTGCAGTGTGTGTGACTAATGCAGGCTATAGCTTGTTTGGTACTTCTAAAAGTATGATATTTATGTCACCACCTCATAGAGATTTCGAGACACAAACTTGGAATAAGGTTGTTGATGTTGATATTGTTGATGTCGTTGACAACACCAGTATTTTAAGTTACGTACATGCTTCGTAGGCTGCATTAATTTTGACTGAGCTCTGTCTTCTGGACCCTAGGAAACATTACCAATGCAGTCTGATTCCTTTGATGTTCCGTTCAAGGCTGTGGTGAAGTTTTGGCCACACAGAATACATCCTTTTTGGCCTTGATCAGGTTAATAAGTACCAAGTGGACATTTACTGCAGTTTCCACTCTCGGTATAGTACGAACCAGCTGAGCAGTTTGCTATTGAAACAATAAAAGTGATTATTAACTCTATGTTAGGAAAACCATTGTAACGCTAGTACCACTATGCAACACGTTTGAACGGAAAAAAGACGAAAAGCCATAATGAATGGTAATGTTATCAGTTTCATCAGGGACTTTCACTGAATTTTACAGCTTTGTTCAGCCAATAATCCTGGGAAGCAAATTGAAAATAACACTCACTTACACAATGCGTTTTGTCCACTGTTCCATTTTTAGGAGTAGTCATATTTTGTCTGCAGGAAATGCAAGATGGCCGCCCTCTTTCAGGTTGGTAAGTGCCACGGTGACATAAGATACACTTTTGGTTCAGAGAACTGTATGAACCAGCAGGGCAGTTAGCTATAAAATTAATGTAACAATTATTATTATTCGTTCAAATATTAACCCGTTTCTGGTTGGTTAAAACCTCACGCATAATTCACCATAACCAGCTACTGTTGACCAAATTTGGAAAGAATTTTGGGTGCGTTCGATTGGGAAATCTGGATTTAGATTTTAAAATCCGGATTTCGGATTTGCAATCGAACGCGAAATCCGAAAACGGATTTTAACGCTGAGATATCTGTTTTTGGATTTTCATTTTTACCGTTCGATTGGGAAATCCGAAAAAGGATTTGAAGAACTTTGAAGAACTGAAGTACAGCGGTCTTGCACGCGCATGTATACTTAGCAAAAAGAAGACCACTGTTCACTAGAATAGTTTTCCAAATCCTTTTTCGGATTTCCCAATCGAACGGTAAAAAGGAAATCCATGAAATCCGGATTTGGATTTCTTAATTGAAATCCACCCTGAGGACGGATTTCTCGGAGGTGAAATCCGTTTTCGGATTTTGCGTTCGATTGGGAAATCCGGATTTAGATTTTGAAAATCTAAATCCAGATTTCCCAATTGAACGCACCCTTTGTCATCGTGAACCGATGACGTCAAAATGACGTCAAAAGTGCAGCCTGGTTGAAGTTTTTTAAGAGCGGCTCCGCGTAAATATCAACTAGACGTGGAAATAGTCAAAAAATGACCTGGCCTCAAACTCAGCCAGAATAAAGCCCTATGGGCCCTAGTTACAGAATCGTTGGTTTAAGTACGATCGAGTGAATAATATTTTTTAACGAATTTTTTTCTTCCTGAGGCCTAAATTGGGCAAAAATCATTCGAAATTAAGAGTCATATTCAGTAACTCGTACATTTTAAAATAAAGTTGGCTACTAAAATATAATGACACTTCATGTTTTTACTATCTTTCCTCTATAATTTTAGCTGATTAGTTCGCGACTTGGTCAACAAGAGATTTTTTAAGAATTTTCGAAGTTGTTGATTCAAAATCGCTTAATCAACCGTCAAAATTTAGCACTTTTTCACGAGCTAAAAAAGCGGATTGGTACATGGCTTTGAACACCAAGGCTTGTTTAGTCTAAAAGAGCAATCTTTTTTCTTCAAATTAGCGAAATAAGATTTTTGGGTAAATGAAATAACGAGCGCTGACAAAGCGAAGCAAATGTAACTGTTACACTAAAAAAGGGCGAAAAAACGTGACCTCTGACCGAAGCACAACCAAATGCGAATTACGGTAGGGGCCAAACCTTTAATTATTCGGTAACTTCTCGAAACAATATTGGTCTGAAATGTGTATAGATTTTTTAAAATAAAGCTGAGTTAAAGTATTAAGTGTCAAAAAGTCCAGAAAGCGCTAAAAAATACAACAAAAGTCACGAGGATTAAATCTGTTCCGTTTTCTGAATTTCATGCAGCGATTTATGCGATTTAACGAATTAACCATTTTTAGTCCAACGATACCCACCTAAGACTGTGTTAGTTTAAGAGTCCATAGAACTTCTCAGAAGATTTCTCGAAAGGACCTCCAGAAGGAAATGAATGTAGAATTTGAACTTATAACTGTAACAATGTCACTTGCCGCCACGGCAAAACGAAAACAACCGTCGAATTACCACAGGCAAACCAGCTTTCAGTGTAGTCATGCAAAGCAAGTCACGTCACGTTATTCTGCCTCGCGCATTTGGGAAGTAGGGAAGAAATTCTTCCATGCTGTTCGCTAAAACATTTATGAAATAAAACTAGCTTTGGACTGTATCTTTTGTAACTAGTTAAAGAAAAGAATACTTTTTTCCCCTGTTTTTGCTCGAAGGGCGCTGTGCAGTTCTTTTATTTTATCTGCTGTTTATAATGATTGTGTTTCAATTTCAGAACGTGCATCTATAGCTAGCAATTGGTGTGTTCGAATTACCGAATGCTGCAGAAAAAAGGATATCAAAGGGCACCAAAGCAGCGGCAGATCCAGGGGGGTGGTCCGGGGGGTCCGGATCCCCCTCCTCCCCCCCCCCCCCCCCCCCCATCAGACCTGATACTTGTTTGAGACTAAAATCCTTACAATAATGGGATTGTATATCACTGTTTAACTGGCTGAGTTTTTTTAATGAAACGCGTGTTTTATTTTGCCACCAAACTAAATTCCAGGGATATTCAAAAATGTGATTGTCTTTGGGTACCCTCCTATGATCTGTTCGCCTCTGCTCGCAAAGCAGTATTTCCCAACTGCGACTGGCTTTCACAGATTGAGAAACACGTAGTCGTCTCTGCCTTCTCAGTGACTAGTGGGAGGGGGTGTGGGGAAAAGTAATTTGCCACAAAAAAGTTCAACAGTTCTTTCTGAACCAAAATTTGGACCTCCCCCCACCCCAATGAAAAATTCCTGGATCTCCCCCTGCAAAGATGTTACTCTGAGTTCGGAGCCCATCAAGGCTTATGCTGGCGCGTGCAAGTAAATCAATTTTTTTCGAGTTACATTAGAGGCTCACTTGTAGGACGAAAAACAGTATAATTTTACTTATGTAATATGAAAATTCTGCCTGATCATGTGTATCCGAGAGGAACAAGAGACATATTTGTTGCGAGCCTTTCTAATCATTCGGCTTCCTGTGGCGCGGTGGTTCCTTGTGTTGAAACATCCCGACTTAAAGCCAACAACAGGGAATGAGATCTTCGGAAGCCAATGAACTAGTGGCTGCATCCGGATCTCAAAAAAAGTCTGATCGGCGAAAAGAGAAAAGAAAGTCAGTACAAAACAAAATATACATGATATCATTTTTTCCAATATTTGTCGGTTTGCAACACAAACCTTTGTCGGGGGCTGATACTGTGGGGTCGTTACCAAAATTGAATTTAAAACTAAAGTACATAACTATAAACACAATTGGTCATTACAAAGGTAGTCTAATAAACCTGACCTGACGCAAGTAGGGAACCAAAAATAACGACCTGGCCCTGGTTGATCAAACGACCGCTCATTTTTCCAACGGATACCGTGTGAAACGAAATTTTTGCGGGAGTTTATTTTTGCGTATCGGCGATTTTTTGTGTTTTGCGGGAACTAATTTTTGCGATTAGGACAGACTGTTTTTTTTTCTTGCTGGGGATTAGTTTTTGCGATTTCAGAAAGTACCCAGTACCCAGCATTGATAATACTTCCGTTTTTATTGAGTACGTGCAATAGAAATACATATTTTCAAACAATACTAAGTGTGTGTCAGTATTTGTTTCTGAAAAAAAGAGACCAGGTGTAATTGAACAGACACGATTTCTTGGTAGTGTATTCTTGTGTAGTGAATTTAAGTTAGAGAATACAGTCTTTACTCTGGGGTAGATTTTTGGGGGAAATATTTTTGCGGTAATTTTTCAATTTGCAGGAACTTATTTTTGCAAAGTACGGACAGTCAGATGAAATCCTATCAATAAAATTTAGCCGTGAGTGAAATAGTAAAAATGACAAGAAGTCAGAGGGGAAAAAATAATAACAGATCAGTCCACTAGCTGGGTTTAAAAGTGTTTAGCCTGACATTTTATGTACGCGAACGGGAGTGACATATTTATTTGTTCTGGAGCGATTAATTATTTTTAAAAACACGTTTCATAGCAAAACTTTGCCAAAACTTTAACTAAGAGTCATTGCTAGATTCTATGGTATTTTTTCTCGTTCCTTTTTTTCTCTAGTTCTGTTTGGTCACATGAACCGTGATGTCAGCTTTTTAAGTTAAGATAACCATATTTAGGCTGTTGTTTTGACATGTTCCATATTATCTCAGTCGTGACAGATGAAACCTTTATTACACTTGGGTTCAAATGTTATTACGGATGGACCTTTATTACACTTTGGTGCAGTTATTACACTTGTGCCTTCCGTAAGTTCCACTGACAAGAAATCTGGCTCCCTGAAGCGAATTTGGCCTAAGAGGCAACCAAACATTTAGCCTCCCTTGGTGGCATTTTCAGGGGAGTCATATTTGCCCATATTTCCTCCCTTACCTGAGACCAGGATATGTGTCATTTATCGGTACCAGTCTGTAAATAAAGCGAAGGGCAAATCAGAAAATTGAGGGTAACGTTGCTGAGATCAAAGGTGAAAAAAATAATTCACACTTTTCGTTTGTGGGGAGGGAGGAATTACGAATTCCCTAAAAACGCCTGCTCATCAAGTCCAAGATCATATCGGCGGAAGAGGCACCTTTGCCCTCAAGCGAGGACTAAAAGGAAACAGTCCAAAGCTTATTTTATTTCATAACTGTTTTAGCGCACAGCGTGGAAGAATTTCTTCCCTCCTTCCCAAATGCGCGGGGCAGAATTACGTGGCGTGACATGCTTTGCATGACTGCACTGAAAGCTGGTTTGCCTGTGGCACTTCAATGCCGTTGCGGCAAGTGAAATCGTTACAGTTATAAGTTCAAATTCTTCATTCATTCCCTTCTGGAGGTCTTTCTAAGGAATCATCTGAGAAGTTCTATGGACTCTTAAACTAACAAAGTCTCAGATGGGTATCGTTGGATTAAAACTTGTTAATTCGTTAAATCGCTGCATAAAATTCAGAAAGCGGAACACATTACTTGAGACTTTTGTTATATTTTTTACCGCTTTGTGGACTTTTTGACACTTAATACTTTAACTCAGCTTTATTCTAAAAAACCTATTCACATTTCAGACCAATATTGTTTCGAGAAGTTACCGAATAATTAAAGGTTTCGCCCCTACCGTAATTCGCATTTGGCTGTGCTTCGGTCAGAGGTCACGTTTTTCGCCTGTTTTTAGTGTAACAATTACATTTGCTTCGCTTTGTCAGCGCTCGTGATTTCATTTACCCAAAAATTTTATTTCGCTAATTTGAAGAAAAAAGATTGCTCTTTTAGACTAAACAAGCCTTGGTGTTCAAAGCCATGTACCAATCCGCTTTTTTAGCTCGTGAAAAAGTGCTCAATTTTGACGGTTGATTAAGCGATTTTGAATCAACAACTTAAAAAATTTCTTAAAAAACCTCTTGTCGACCAAATCGCGAAAAGAGGAAAGATAGTAAAAATATGAAGTGTCATTATATTTTAGTAGCCAACTTTATTTCAAAATATACGAGGCCACTGAATATGACTCTAATTTTGCATGATTTTTGCCCATTTTAGGACTCGGGAAGAAAAAAATTCGTTAAAAAAATATTATTCACTCGATCGTACTTAAACCAACGATTTTGTAACTAGGACACATAGGGCTTTATTCTGGCTGAGTTTGAGGCTAGGTCATTTTTTGACTATTTCCACGTCTAGTTGATATTTACGCGGAGCCGCTCTTAAATTGTCTACCGTGAAAACCTGGGGACGAGGTTGAGTTGTTTTGGTAGTGAGAAAAAAATGGCGGAACAGTCGGCGGAACAATTTACTCGTTTCACGGCGAAATATTGTCTAAAAACATGGCAAGAACAGCATGAAGACGGACAACATCTGCTATTTTGAGTGTATTTGCAGGCATAAATAGACCTTTATCTCCTAAACTTCCCGATAAAGATGCATTATCGATAGGTTAGCATGTTTTAGCTTGTTTTTAAACTTGGAAGTATTTTTCTCGAAGGTCGTCATCCTTCTCGGCCTTCGGTCTCGGTGGATAACACCCTCCTTGATCTGCAGAATTCTTCATATCCTACGAAAGCCGAATTCAATAATAACTAAATATTTCTGGCAGAAAAAAAGTAGCTCTGTGTAGATATTTTTCACAAAATTTATTGAGTTTGGAATTATCAATTCAGCAGCTGCATATATTACAAATATGACAAATATGTTGTCTTATCAGTGACCCTTACATTTGAATACCAAATACGAGTACGAAATCAAGTTTGGGAAAATATTCCGAAAGTATTTTAGTCTATGGTAGTCTCGAAAAGAAACTATAAAAGAAACTATAAATGTTTTTGTTGCAAAACCAGTGATAGCTTAAAGCTTTATCTCTTGTCTACTTTAAACAAAAACTGAGCACTAGTGAAATTTTAAAAAAATCTTCATGATTTTGTAAGACAGTAAATTTGCTACCACGGGGGAATTCGCCACCTGACACACCCAACAACGTAAGAAGAACGAGCTAAGCTCATGCATACATTATAAAGCGCACATGACCAATGCAATCCAGTTCTTTTACTGTTCCATTCATGGCTGTAGTGAGGTTCTCGCCGCAGGAAATACACTTTTTTTGACCGTGACCAGGTTGGTATGTTCCAAGTGGACATGCACTACACTTGTTGGCCCCGGCATTGTAGTATGAACCAGCGGAACAGTTTGCAGGGGGCAGTTTTTGGGTCAGGATTCTAGGGGTAGAATTTTCTCAAACGAAGGACTAGTGATCGAAAAAGCAGCTTATCAATCCGTCGACGGTTCTATCTCCCCAGTTGACAACACCGAAAGGTTCAGCGCATTGATCGGAGTACTAACTCCATTTCTCACTGGTTTACAAGTCGTGTGGTGGTCGAAGGCTACGCTCCTCTGGTATTTTTTCTGATTACTTACTAGACTTAAGATGAGAGAACCATAACTAAAAAAAAGAGAAAAAAGCTAATTCATTTGAAGAAACCAAGTAAAATGCACTTGAACCTACTAAAACATTGGATTTTATCCACTGTTCCACCTGACGTAGTGGTAAGATTTTGACCGCACGGAAGGCAAGACAGCCGACCTCTTGAAGGTTGGTAAGTGCCGCGTGGACACAAGATGCACGTTCTGTTTATGGGTGTACTAAATGAACCAGCTGGACAGTCAGCTACAAAGACGAACACAAGCAGAAAAGTCAGTAACTTAAAGTCTTTAATAAATGTTCCACCTTTAGAAAGGATACGATGAAACCGGAGCGTCCGAATTTGAACATAAGCTATACAACAGAATAAAGAAATGGTTGCGGTTTCTGCGAAATAAAAAAAACTGTTCCTTACAGTATCGAAGGTGTGTTTGGCTTCCTTTGGACAGGACAGTGTGCGTTAGTATAGATCTCTCTTATCAGTAAATTTTTTTTATTGTCTCATGATCTTTGAAACACAAAGTAATCAAATCTTATTTGATTGGCTACTACGTCAGGAGCAAACTAATGTAACGATATTAGTAAATGGACAACTTACCGATGCAATCTAATTCTTTTTCCGTCCCTTTAAGCAGTGTGGTAAGATTTTCACCGCAGGAAATACATTCCTTTTGACCTTGTCCAGGTTGGTAAGTACCAATTGCACATTTATCGCACGCGTCCTTCTGCGTGTTGTAGTAGGACAGTTTGCTATTGAAGGAAATACCCATGTCAGCTAATTACAAATTTTGTTTTGCTTAGAATTTCATGAAATCATTAAAACAAGTGCAAAGGAGAAGTTTGATTTTAGCTGACAAACCCAGTCTCCTGCCCTCGATCCCCTTCCGTTTGGTTGGTAATAAAGTGTGTACCAAGAAAAAATTGCATATACTCTAGGACAAGTTCATTTATTAATCGCGTACCAGTCTCCCCATAACTTCTGAGTTTGGAGTGCTTAAACCTTATATCATCAAGGGCGAATATTTTTCCAAACATTACTGGGGTATGTAGGCCTAATCTTCTGGTTCTGCAAATTATAAAAACCGAACTGAGAATCTAGCAGAGCTATCATTTTCTATATCAGTTTCGGTTATTGTCACTGTGACCGAGTGGTAAGAGCGCTGGACATGCAATTCGGAGGTCCCGCTCAGACCGCTAGCTGAATTTGTTTATCAAATCTTTGGCCATGCTTGTCTGGACGAAAAAATGGATTTGCTTCAAATTTGCTGAGCGCAAAAATGATGCAAATTTGTGCAAACTGGGGAATAAATCTGAGCAAAGGTGGTAAATGCCGAATTTGCATACCTATTTACACCCCCGCGTAAAAGGTATGCAAAATCGGCATTTAGCACCTTTGCTCAGATTTATTACCCAGTTTGCAAAAATTTGCATCATATTTG
The DNA here is from genome assembly GCF_958299795.1 of Porites lutea. NCBI lineage: Eukaryota > Metazoa > Cnidaria > Anthozoa > Scleractinia > Poritidae > Porites > Porites lutea. The sequence goes on along the minus strand of NC_133201.1, from coordinate 54,702,656 downwards.
CGCTGAGTAAATTTGAAGCAAATCCATTTTTTCGTCCAGTTACCTCCGTCCAGTTGAGATTCTTAATCCAGTTCTATTTAGATTATTTGTTTCTGAACAGGCATTTGCTCGGCTGAAATTTGCAAAATTTTAGGACTGTTTCAAGAATAAAACCCAAGGCTGGGATTTTAGAAAGGATATACTATTTTGTTTGTTGAAAATGTGTTAATACAGGTTTGTGGGGAGGAGCGTTGCGTGACGACACTAAAAACGGCTGTGTAGCAGACTACAAAACTAACCAAGAAAACGAAAAAAACCTACACTATAAAATATAATTGATACCCCAATACATTATAAACAGAAATGCCATAACCTATCATTTAAGGTAGTACAAGAGAATTGTCATCCTAAAATGGGCAGAAAATAAGAATGCTCAGCCTGGGCCGGGAAAACAACATTCCTGAAAAAAAAAAGAGTGATACCGCGGGAAAAAAGAAAACTGTGCGGTTGGAAGCATCCAGCCGCGCGGCAGACAAAACTTCTTCTTGCTGAAGCTGTGCGATCCAAGAATCTCTAACTCTTTTTAGCTCCTGCCACGCAGGCAGCCAGCTGCAAATGTGTAACCAGGCACAGTAACTAAAATTGGTTGGCATTATTTTTACCTGATTTGCTGTGGATTTTCCGTACATAAAACTTTTGTCCCCAGAAAAGCTGTCGCGTCCGTTTGCCCTAAAAAATTTTTGTAAGACTTCCACTTTTACATTCTCGGTTCCAGGATCGGCACGAACAATCCTTGCGGTCCCTAAAATTAAAAGAATAACGACAAGGGTCTTTATTTACACGTGTAGGGCTTTGGAAGGTTAGAGACACGGACTTCAAACCAGCCAAATTCTACCTTTCATCTGGCAGACGTAACCCAGAAAGTGATCAGCAATTACAGCAGCATCGTTGTTAGTGCTCCTGACTTCCAACCACTTAATCCGTCTAGAATACCTATAAAAAAGGTTAACGGTGAGGTATTGGTGGGTATGAACGAAACAAGGCACATAAGGACTGGGGATAATTCAAATTCAAAGTAAACTGAGCAATGTCCATGCATACTAATCATGAGACGAGTGCACTTAATCTATGAGGTTCCTACCCATCAATGCATCCATGAATTGCAAAGCCGTATGCTTTTAATTTATCATAGCCATCTATGTGCCAAAGGAAATTTGGTCCCTGAAATAAAAAGTGAATACCTTCATATATATGCCTATCTTTGACAGCACGTATAAGAATTTGGACCGTTAACTAGTAAATAGGAGGTTGAAGTTACCGGGGAGAAGTACTTCCGTCGTTTCAACCGGTGTTTTTTCCTTTCTGCAACGCCATCTGGGTCCATCACTTTCAAAGCCAATCGAACAGTTTCTCTATCGACAGGAAAAAAAGGTTTCAAGTAACAAAATAAATGAAACACAAAGATAAGACTGAAACTAAAAGACCCGCAAAAAGCATGGCACACTCATAATAAAAGCAGTCACTAGCTTGATAGGAGCTAGCTAGAGCTATTTACCCTCACCTGTCTACAACAAGGTGATGATCATTTCTCAGCCTCTGATACATCACTAGTCGGTACCCAATGCAGTTCGCAGACCCTGTTAACTCACTCTGATGATAATGATGGAAGAAACAAATTACTGCGAACATTCTTTTTTGTTAGTCTTGTCACCACACGGAAAATTTGTGGCAAACATAATTTTACAGTGCTGTGTTGTAATACCTACCAACAGAATGCACAGATTACGAATTAAATAACCGTGCCATTAACTGTAGCTTAAATCAGATCTCGTAACCATTCAATGCGCGATACCCAAAGCTACTCCCAGACTTGTAAATATGTAGGCTAAGGCGGGTGGCTTACCGAAAGGCTGCAATAACTTCTCTTGCAGAACTTTTATGTTTCCTTCTATATAGGCCCATTCTGTTAAGCATTCGCCTTATGTGACGCATACTAAAAGGAGGAGAAAATTATATTGTAGAGTTTAATATTACTAGTAAATCCTGTCCATGTACTCAGTAACAACTGTCACTAGTGCAATGCTGGGGTTCTGCATACGGTTACCTGAAATAAATCCCATGAGCAAAGGCTAGCAAAGCCCATATTTCGGAATAACTGAAGCCCAAATCGAAGTAGTGTTTGAGGAGTTCTTCACCTTTCAAGTTAAGCTTTATCAAGGAAAGTTTAACTTGTATCTCTAATGACAAGTTTCATAATAATAGTAATAATAATAATAATAATAATAGCCGTCGTCATCATTATCGTGATCGTCATAATCTTTTTGGATTGGTATTTGACCTCTTCAAAGTGCTTTTTCTCATGAAGTCATTTTACAAAAACTAAGGCCATGCGAGCTTGCACACAGACTAATGGTGCAGAGACTTGACAAGAAACTCAAGTCAGCATATGAAACGTAGCTCAAAAATAATAAGAAAATGATATTAAATGATGATAAAAATAAAGTTAAATAATAACAAATAAAAAATAACGGTCATCATCATCATCGCGAATAATACTGAGCACTTCTCTTGAAGCATAATATAGCGCATAACAAGAAGGTAAGAAATATATTTTTGATAACAACATCTTAGTTCGGCAGTTCCGGTGGAGTAGAGGGGAAAGGGCACACCGGCTGAAAGACAAAAATCAGTTTTACGCAAAATTAGAACAGTTAACAAGGGTACAAAATTGCGTATGATCCTGTATGGGTGCTATATACCTCGGAAGGACACTTCCAGATAACGATACAGACTCTATCAGTAGAAGCAGGATCAACAGCAGGTTCGATGACACAAACGTCATGATTCATTAGCTGCCTCGTACCCAGACGTCTCTCTTTTGATGAAAATGTGCGCGCAAAGGAAGGCGGGAAGGAGACAACGGGCGAGGCGTCTGGCAGATCTTGTTTTCAAGATGGCGGCAAGAGCAATGGCGACCTGCAATGGCGGACGAATATGCAGTTTTTAAAATAAGTTCAGCCCTGTTCATTTTGCGAATTTTGAGCAAATCATTGCCTATCCACGTCGTGTGTATGAAGAGGAAGCTGTTTTCACCCCACACATTGGACTCAAGCATCATAATGTTTACTACCGAACTTTAAATCGAAAAACTACTAGCCGCGGACAAGACGGTACTGCCTTTAATTTAATGAAACTGCCGCACGCCAAGGTAACAGCCGGTCAGGAAAATTAGTAAGTTAGTAAGTTTAGTAGTCGTTTCTGTTAAGGACCCGAGTGAAGTCGAAGTGAAAAATGGCGAGCTGAGAATTGTTGCAACAGTCAAATGAAGCCAAAATTAATATTTTGTAAAGCTTTAAAATACTATTCGCTGCACGCTGTCCCTTGAGTACTCGAAAGGCAACAAACCAGTCTAGTCTCAAGACCTCTAAGTTATGTTATTAAATAGATGATAAAATATTTTTTAAATCTGTTAAATTTTTTTTTTCTGGATTTCGCATTGTGTATCATTTGATCGACAATGTAAGCTTATGTACAGGAAAAACAGCCACAAAACTAGGTCTAGGTTTTTTTTTTTTACATGTAGTTTTTTATTGTTTGATTACCTCACTGGGTACTAGACTTGTCACTGAATGCACAGCCCGGTGTAAATAAATTCTACTTACTTTTTATTTATATACCTCATTTTATGATGAAGCTGTGTCGAATGTGAAGCAAATGTCTGTATTGTTTTTTATTTGTTTTTGTGATATTACACAGTAGACCAATTGGGTTTTGCCATGCTCTTTCACAACACATCATTTGTGTCTTAATAAATAAATTATTGGTAACTTTAGTTTTAATTTGATAGACAATTTTGTTACCCTGATTGAAGAGGGTGATGTAGTTGATGAGATACCATCGTAACTACCATTTGGCCGGACAGGAGGCGTTGTCCTATACACTTTTCTTAAAAAAATAATTGTGTTTGAATATTTCAAATTTCATGCCAAACAAGATGCTGTGAATGCCATTTTAGAGAATGATGATTGCATTGTCCCAGTGCCAACTGGTGGTAGGAAAGACTGAGTACTAGTAGTAAAGGAGGCTCAAGAAAGTACTGACCAATCACAGCGCAGCAAAATTTTTCTCGACCAATCAGAATCAAGCATACAGCCCATGTGACCAAAGTGACGTCAAAGCTCCCAAATATGGGCATAAAAATCACGTGACCCCACCCAAGAGATGGAACCGCATACTTGGCATAGTTTTGAAGGACCGCGTAGAACCTGGGTACAAATGAGACGCTCAAAAACGAAACCCCAATCCCCTCGCATTCCCCGGAAGTCCATAAAAAACACACATTCTATGGAGAACCAAATCACTGCCTTGGTTTTAATGGACGTATCACGTAAACCCTAAGTTACATCCGGGACGTATGTGAGGTCCTAGTGACGTCACGCCCATGGTTTTTACATAAAATACACATTACGAAGAAAGGGTGTTTGCTTCCTGGCTGAAGGAGTCATGAGCAATGGATTAGGCCATGGAAGATAATGGTGGAATCCTATCAAGGACCATGGTTTAGATAATGGTCGACGTAAATCGAAATGGGTGGCTGAAACGAAAGGAGGGGTGGTTAGAGCCAAGAAGCAAACTGAATCAAAAACACTCGACCATTGGCACGCACGAGGCGGTGTCTTACTGTCCAATGATTGACTGGAAAAAACAAAAAAAGACTTGTTTACAAAGTGGGACGTGTGTGACGCCCTCGTGGTGTCACGCCCGGAAAAGATTGTACACAAAATAATTCAATTAACATCCAGTCTTGGTTGAAATTAAAATGTTGAAAGATCCAAAGCGTTTCTGGGAAAAAAATTAACGTTTTAGTTTGAACAAATAGAGTAAGCTGGACCATCCTTGATGATTGACAATACAAAGTTTGTGAGGAATGGGCCAGCTTCGGAAAATCATAACATCTTGTAAGACCCAAAAAGAATCTAATAAAAAAAAAATATTCATGAACATCCAGCAGGGGTGGCGCCACCATGCAGACCTCCCCCTGCCGGGTGTTCAAAATTCCCAGTCCATACTCTCCATCATGGCACAGCCCCGACAAGGTTCATGGAGTTCAGACACGTGCCGTAAATAAATCCAGCACCGTTTGCATACAAAATATAATTGGCCCGTCAAATTTTGAAAGGACCTGGAATGTTGGTCTATCACCTCGGCAATGGCTGAAATAAGAAAGGGAGATAAATGGCTCGTATGACAAAACGAGAATCTGAAAAAAATAAAAAATAAATGTTTTAAGGACGGGGTGGGTAGCCCATGCCTTGCAACAACTCACACCAATAACAGGGCACATGTAAGTCACTGGCACGACGAAAATTCAAATAACAACGACAACAGAGTAATTTAATGGGTCTCGGTAATGGAAGGGCGAGTCCCGATCCAGTGTACCACTGCACGATGCTACTGAGGAAACACCATGCAGCGGAAGTACCATGAACCTGGTGGGTACTGAGAATGGTAAGCGAATCTACGAAAAAAATTAATAATAATGGTCTAAGCCATGAGTAAAAAAGCAATGCGGTCTCGGATCCAACTTCTGTACCCATAGATTTCAATATCGGTAATCGCATCTAAAAATTTAATAATAATAGGCTAAATTTATGAAGACTATGGATGATTACAGTATTGCACAAAATGATGAACAGTATGAATATGGTATCGTTGGTATACGGCAATGATCCACCCCCATTCGTCCATTGTGGAAATCACATCTGAAACGTTTCATGAAGACTAATTACACATCGAACCGTACTATAATGACATCGCAATTGCACGGGTCTAATCCATCCTCCATAATGGTTTAATGTATAATGAAAGCCTACAAAGAGGTGGAAAGTCGAATCAAGACGGGAATACTGGTACGAAAAAAACCGGCTTGCAAAGGGCGGATCCATTGCGTATGATGACGCAACAAACAATGCGTGGCTGTAAAAAAATTTAAACTAAAATTAATCCTCTGAAAAACCTAACAGGGCTAAATCCGGGTCATCCACAGGACCCTGGCGCCGGAGAAACGAATTGATTCTAAACGTCATGCGAAGGGGCCAATCATCCCAATCTCGATGGTTGGGGTCCCCACTCTGTACATAGTCCACAATATCATCTTCGGTGAGGGACCCCTCCCGGTTGCCTGCAATCACATCGTCTAAGGTCAAACCCTCCATCATCCGCTCACAATGGTTACAGACCCCGCCAGGGGTGGGATGCGCGACCCATTGATAAATGTGACACACCGGCTGATTCTCCAATACCTCCCAAGAATCTAATAAAAAAATGAAAATCAACAGGAACAGGCTGGGACCCAGAACCGCGCGGCCCAATTGAGTCGAGCTCGTCGAGGGCAAAGGCACAGGTGGACAGGCCACAGCACGTCACGTAAAAACGCAAACCCCTTGAACACGTCTAGGAATCAAAAAGGGACATGAGGAAAAAAAGGACCCACACACCCGAAAAAAGGAAAGCCATGACACTTACCAGCCATACGGCGGCGATGAACCTCATGATCCAACTTACGAGCAACAGGGTGGTCCCAAGGCAGTGTCTTGGCCCAATCCCGCAGTTCCTCGTGGGTGCAGCGACGGAAAAAGGCGCGCAGGCAGTCACTTCTCAGAGGCGTATGCCACATCAACTTCAGGGCATCAAACAGCATAGCGATCGGCATCGAGTACAGTACCATCGATTGCAGAGAGCTCACCATCTTGATCAGCGTAACGGATCAAACTGGAATGAACTCACACAGGGCGCGCAACGTGCTTTAGAGACGCCACCAGCGAATCAGATGAGTGGAGAGCCATCACGTGGGGTGTCTAGAAACGAGAGGAGACTCTAGGGGGACCCCCCCATGGGTACACCTTATCCTCCATGGACCAGGGGGTCTAGCGCGAGTACGTGATTGGTGGAGACTGGAGGATTAATAAGGGAATGTCAAGAAGAGACATCAATCGCATACTGTTCACGGTGTCAGAATGGACTGCCGAGGGTTAGTTGACCCCAGGAACAAACCATTTGGCCGCGTGTTGCCGTTGGAGGTCCAAGTGAAGATTATGTTTTGGGTCCAATGTTTCTATACGATGGACAAGCGGAAGAAGGTGGTACAAGAGTTCAAGGGTCTACCCAAATGCGACCTCACAGGCTTCCCACAACACCTGGGCGAGGGCCGTTGGTGGAACCAAGTGGTGGTGCGTTTACATGCCCCCCGAAAAAATGGCTGCCACCACTGCCACCGCCTGATGGATCACAAACTCTCGGTGAGTAAAAAAAAGTGGTTTGACTCTTGGTCTTCTCATGACCTTGACGTTGAGAATTTTTTATGTCTGGATTTCAGATTGGCATGATGACGGAGATGGCGCGTCCATCCCCCAACCTCGACCGCTTATTGAACGAGGGCATTGCCTTTGTGATTGACACCTTCAAGGATCAGATCAATTGTCCCCTGGGTCAGCGCCCCGTCATGATTGGCAGGAGGAAACCTTCGTACGATACAATAGACAAAGTGATGAAGAGACTGGACTTGATTATGAATGTGATGTCAGCGATGAATTTTGTGGTCGTCGATATTCATTAAAAAAATAAAACAAATGATGTGGTTTAGAAGTGTGTCTTTTTATTGGTATTTGAATAAACGTTCTAGGGTGGGATAAATGGCTGGGTCTTCTTCCCGCGTGCCTACAATGGCGGTCTTGTCCTGGAGGGTGGGGAGGGCAATGGAGTCCTCGGTCATGCCTTCACAGGGTTGATAGTGACCTAGGGCGGGATTCCACCATAACCATTCTTCCCGATCCACATCAAAGACATAGAGGGGTTTGCCTAAGAGCTGGGCCATGACCACACTCCAGCCTGTGCCGCCCAAGAGATGCTTGTGCAACGCGTCAAAATAACCCACGGCCAAAACTAAGGACGCTGGCTGGATCACATAATAATTGCGTTGGATATACTGAAGGCTAATGGGATGATGCACTTGTCGACCCAATCGAAACGCGGCCTGGGTCACAGTGGGGGTAGCGGCGTCCAACTCCGATTGCGTTAAAGGCGCGAGAGACTTGGCTCGAGGGTGACAGGGTGGAATGAGGACCACACACGCATACCCATACAGTTGACATAATCGTTCCACATGCGTGTCCACACCTTTCGCACCGCCCGTGTAAATCGTCAGCGGCATCCTCTATGAAAACAAATTAAAAACAGTGTTTAGGGCGAGATAATGGAGTCCAAGCCCATAAGGTATGCGGTTCATCATCTGCGTACAGCAAAGGGTTTGCCATTCCCGACACGTGACCGTTTGTTCGAAAATACGTCGGGCGTGGCGACAGTTGGAGCAATTGTCGGGATTCCAATCCAGGCCTTGTCCTCGAGCGAAGGCCTTGTCTTTGTCGTCCTTACAAGGGTTGCATAAGATCACATCCAATAATCGATCGCATCGTTTTTGCCACAAAACGCGTTGGGCATTGACTTGGTACAGGGTGGGTAAGACATGGGTTTGGCGACGTAACCATCCACTCATTTGACAAACTCGGACGTGCGCGCAATGATCATGCCAGACCCCACTTTCACGGGCTCCCTCGGTATGATCCATGCACCAATTACGCCCCTGATCGTTCGTGGCCATCACATTGGCGGTGGCAATGGGAAGAGAGGCCAAGTCTCTACACCCCTGCCCTTCCAAGACCACGAGGGGGGTCGACCTCTCTTGGCACAGTCGATACAGACCATTGAGGGTGAACACCCCGACTCGATTCCGTTGGGGGGTCAGGTACTGGTGACACCAACGGGTGAGATCATCCTGGATTTGCCGATAGGGATGAAACTCGTGGCGGTTATACACCGTAGACGGTTCAAACGGCAACCCATGCACTGTCCGGGTCTGACGATCGACCCGCCTCTTGGCTTTCTCGGATAATTGATCGTAGGACACACCATGGGGTAACAGGTATTTGAACAACACATGATGATGCCCTGTCCAGTCACACAAAGCCAGTTCTCGAATAATATACTCGTCTCGGGAAAGGGCAAACCCCTGACTGTACGCCAAAAGACCCACTTGGTTCAACGCCATAGTCGCTTACCGTCAAGAAGAGAGGACCGCGACAACTGAAAACACTCGTCGACCTACGGCTGGTTTTATAATGGAATCCGTAGGCTCTGATTGGCGGAGCGTCCGATCACACCACTCTCACGAGTGTCAAGGGCTGAGACCGGATTGGTGGACACCAGATCGTATGAGAATCACGAGATGCAGGAACATGGGCTATAAAAGGCAGGCCAGATGTGCACCCCAATCATTCCGCTCAAGCATGGAACGTCAAGCCACTCAACCTGCTGCAGTGCCCACAGGACGCAAACGACGCCGAGTGAGTAGTAGTAAGAAACCCAAGGGGGAAAAAGAAGACATGAAAGCCACCCGTGAACTCGAGATGGCCTTGAACGGGTTGCCCCGAGCTGAAGCAGAAGAAGCCCAAGCGTTAGCCATAGACAGGAAAGCCACCCAAACCCCCACCAGTGAACTCGTGTGGGCCCTGAACGCCATACCCCGAGCAGACCCACCACCCACCCCTTCTCTCATCGTCTCACCCGTTTCCTCTGTGAACGACTTGATGGAGGGCACCCTGAAAGAGTATGAGGAAGAGTGTCTAGAGGAAGGGATATCTCAGGCAGAGCCTGCCCAGGAAGACCAAGACCTCGATCAGATGGAGACCCAGTTGAACGAGCTCTTGTATGAAACGTGCCCCTTTCATTCTCATCGAATCCTCCAATGCGTTAACCCCGAGACCCAATTTGGCCAGTTGAGGTTCAAGTGCCCCTTAGCAGGATGTCCCGTGTATTTGTTTGAAGATAGTCGAGAAATGATGATGGAGAAATTGAAAGAAGACACACACCCTCAAGTCCGGGCCCGATTGCAACGAGGGGAGCTCAAGTGCAAATGTGGGTTGGTCCCTAGGATGAAATTGAGCCGAACCAGCAAGAATTTCCAGAAGGTGTTTTTCAGTTGTGGCAGTTTTCTCCAAGACCCCTGTGGCTACTTTCAATGGCTCCATGGCCCCCTGTGGTCCCCCCGAGAGCAAGCGCAACCCACCCTGAGACGATGGGTAAAAGACACACCCCCTGAGGCGTCCGTCAGACCATGGGGCATGCCTGCCGACCCCCTGCTGAAAAACTCAGAGAGGGACTTTGTGGAGAGGCTTAGACCGTGGACCAATCAGTTTGGGGAAGCCATCCAAGCCAAGGAAAGGGAGCGGGAGAGGACGCGCCATTTGCATAAGAACTTTGGTAGCTCATGTTTGTTTTGAAAAAAAAATTCATGTAGGTGTGTGAAAAAACTATTAAAGACGGAGATTGGCTACGAGTGTGTGTCAGTATCTTGATGTCGTGGCCACGCGCTTACGAAGATCCCCAGCAACCCGGGGCCTTGGGCGGGGTCCGACCCTTTGCCCAAGCCCATAAATTGAAAACCCCGCAAGCCCAACAGATTCTCCAATCGGTGTTGAGTTATACCCTCCACAAACCCCGACGGACGCGGTTTCCCACGGCGCCCACGTTGGTCTTTGACCGAGACGAACAATGGCAAATGGATTTGGTCGACATGCAAAAACTCCGTCGATGGAATCAGGGGAACAACTATTTGTTGACCGTGATCGACGTCCTATCCAAGTATGCCTGGGCCGTCCCCATCAAATCCAAAAGCAGCACGGAAATGCTCCGAGGGTTGGACAAGATTCGTCGACAAGCCTCGCCGCGACGACCGCTCCGCGTGCAGACGGATCAAGGCAAAGAATTTTTAAATAAAAAAGTGCAAGCCTGGTTCAAGCAACAAGGGTGGCATCATTTTTACACGTTTGGGGATAGCAAGGCCTCCGTGGTGGAACGATGGCATCGTACGTTGAAACAACGCATGTACCGGTATTTCACCGCGCACAATACGTTACGGTACGTGGACGTGTTACAACCCTTGATTCATACCTACAATCATACCCAGCATCGCAGTATTGGGCTGGCCCCGCATCAAGTCACCCCCCAAACAGTCCCGGAGGTGTGGGACCGACTCTATGGGTCGCGTTTGGAGCAAACGACCCCACCCCCTAAATGTCGTGTGGGGGATCGAGTGCGTCTCAATAAGAAACATCGTCCCTTCAAAAAAGGGTATTTGCCCGGGTGGACGGAAGAAGTGTTTGTGGTCACGCACGTTCGTCGTCATCCCATCGTCACGTATCGACTCAGTGAATGGGACGGCACCCCTATAAAAGGCACGTTTTACGAACCCGATGTTCAAAAAGTGCAAGTCACAGACGACTCGTTATTTCGGGTCGAAAAAGTCTTGAAACGGAAAGGACGCCAACTGTTGGTCCGGTGGAAAGGGTGGCCGGCCAAGTACGATAGTTGGATTCCCGATCACCATGGTCCGCGTCAAAATCACGCCTCGAAAAAGAAAAAAGCGGGTCCGGTTTCTCGATGAAGTGCAAGCGGATTCCAGCCGACCGCGCGCCAGTTACACCCCCACGCCCACCAACGACGCCGACGTGCTGAAATTCATTCAGAAGAAAGCCGCCGAACAACGGCGAACCCAACCGTGGTGGGAAAAATTGGCCAGTCCGACCAAGCAGCAATGGGCGTACGCCAACGCCTACCATCGAGCCGAAGCGTATGCCAAGAAACGAGGGGCCTTGCGGTCCCCCACCAAGAAAAAACAACAACGTCGACGCGCGGGACGTCATCCCCCGATGCGCAAGAAGAAACCCCCCAAACCCAAGACGTGCATGACCCTGATGGAATTGGCCCGGGCCTTTCCCAACATTGCCCAGCAAGTCTGTTTTCATCCCAAACAATCGACCTTCAATTCCGTGGTAGGACGCGTCCCTCGCAGCAAACAGAAAGTGGCCCAATGGCTATAAAAGGGACCCTGACCCATTGGGAGGAGACCACTCCTCCTCATCATGAGCGAGATTAAACGCCTGACGCTGATCAGTGATCCCACCGACGAGTTTCCCAATAATGCCAATAACAGTTTCAAGGTGCGATTGCCCGAACGGCTGGTGTTACCGGGCGCGGGGTGGCATGCCTCCTTGATGTCCCTGACCGTCCCGGATCAAGGCCAGAGCAATGCCGTCATCGCCGCGGATCCTCATACCAAAGTGCTCAAATTCAAAATGACCTATGTGGTCCGCAAGTTTGTGATAGACTCCTATCGACGGGTGGAAACCAAAACCGTGGACTGCGAAGTGGAATTGGAAGAGATCATGAATGCCAATCAAATCGTGGCGACGGGGAGTATGTTTTGGCAACGCGTGATGCAAGAAGTGAACAACAAAATCATGCACAATGTGATGAAAGAACAAATACAGCGTTTGGTCCTTGACCCCGACAAAAAACCGATTGTCAGTGCCAAAAAAAACGCGATACCCCGACTGTCCTGGAAAAAAGGTGCCTTGGTGATTCAGGCTTTGTCCGCCGAGGATTTATTGAAAGTGGACAAGAGCGCCATCACAGATCTGTTCATCAACCTGGTCATTGCGCTCAAATTTGGGTTGGTGGTGGAAAAGACCGGTCGAAACAACACGACCGTGTATGAAATAGGGCCCAATCTGCAATACATGCTGCCGACAGCCTCCTACGGTTCGAGAACCCGACCCACTGGGTCCCAAAATCGCACGCCCTACGACTGGGAAGGCGAGCAGTACATGGGCATCAATCCCATCTTAGTGTTTGGCAACACAGGTTCTGTTACCAATCATGATCCCTTCCATGTGGTGACCCATTCTGGGGTGAAGTTTGTGCAATTGTCTTTGATGGTGGAATGGCGGTTGAACAACCTGGATGCCTCGTTTGAAAAGATTGTGGGGACCCGTAAACGCACCGTCATGGTCTATTCGGATCTGGTGGAATCCACGGTGGTGGGCAGTGGCAAGTTTCCCCTGTTACGGGAAGTGCAATTGTTGAGAACCGGCGATGGGGAAAGCACGGCCGAACCCCTACACCATCAATGGATCAAAGTGCGAGGACAACAATTGGATATTTTAGAAGTGGAGATTGCCAGTACCAGTGGACCCCTGGCCATCTTACCCCCAGGCAAAACCTTGGTGACCATCGGTCTCAAACAGCTATAAAAAGCCACTCGCGCCACGCGAGGGACCAAACAGTACCTCGACGTGAACCGATCAAAATGCGTGGAGGCAGTTTAACGCGGTACCACACGCCCGTGGTCACCTCGCAAGACGGGAAAGGGTTAGCCGAAGACTTGATCAAACTAGCAGGACCCATGATCCTGCAGCAAGCCCAAGCGGGATTGCAAGATATTCAACGAGGCAAGAGTGCTGCGGCCACATGGGCGGATCAACGTGGGCAACTCGTCCGCGGCTTGAAACGCAAAGCCCCCGCCATGGTCTGGGCGGCCGGCAAACACCAAGCCAAAAAACCCTATAAAAGAGTGACGCAACGTATAAAGGACATTTTTGGACGTTAAACATGGTACGCGTGGGTGGTTTTCTCAAAACGCAAAATCGCATTCGACGGCAACGGGCCCGTGGACGGTTCATCTCGCCGTACCAAGTCGGGGGCACGATCTTTGGCAAGTCCATGACGGCGCGCTATCCCTGGATGCATACCTCCTCCCGCCTGACAGACCCCCTCTACATGGAGAAGAGGATGCTTCGACAAATGCGCCGGATGAAAGGGGGCACGATTTTTGGCACGTCCACTCGCATGCACATGGGGGATCCCATGAGGGTCCTCGCGGCAGAGCAAGACAAAGTGAGAAGGAGACGTTGGCTCGGGCAACGGATGAAAGGGGGGGATCTCAGAAAAGTGTTGTGGGCCAATCAAGCCAAAGCCCGGAGGCAACGGAGGCGAAAACGTATAAAAAGGGGGGAACGTTGAACCCCAGGGACAGACCGCATCATGTCGCTCCAACTGTTTGACGTGCCCGATGTGGATTATCGGTACGAAGCCTCCCGGGAGGTGGAGTTTCAACCCGCCTTGACGGGGATCCAGCCCATCACGTTCTCCATCCCGGGCTCTGACGATTATTACGATACCAATTCTCTCCGATTCAAAGTCAAAGTCCGTCTGACCAATCCAGCCGCGGGGTATACCGGCTTGGATGCAGGGCTGCTCATCTCGGATGCCAACGAATCGAGACATGTGTACTGCGTCAACAATTTTGGACACTCCATTTTTCGAGATATCACCCTGAGCATGAATGGGGTCCTCATGACGGAACAGAGCAATACCTACCATTACAGAGCCTACCTAGAAACCCTCGTGAACTACAACCGAGAAGAAGGGGCCACCAAGTTAGCCCCGCAAGGATGGGTCAATCAGCTGAATGTGGTGAATGTCATGGGAGCCACTGCCGCCAATTCGGATGTGCCTACGGATGCCAACTGGAAAGGGAATGCCGAATTGAGAACCTTGACCAGCAAGTTACTGGAAGAACATTGGCACACCTTCCTCATCCGCCCCCATTTGCCACCCCTCCGAACAGGCAAATTATTGGTCCCCAATATCCAGATGGACTTGGAACTCTTCCTCAACCCCAACACCGTCTACTTGATAGGTACCCCTAACAAAGGCACCTTGGTGGCCAAGAAATTTCCAGCCATTCACCCAGAAGACATCAAAGTCACCTTGTTGATGAGAAAAGTGACCTTGAATGCCAGTGTCTATGTGAGACTACAGAAAGAAAGACAGCTGGGCAAACAAATTGCCCGCTACCCCGTGGTGCGGAGCGAAATCCGGACCTTTTCCTTCGATGGACGCACCACCCAGTGGGAACAAGACAATGTGTTTGTGGGTCGATTTCCTGACCGAGTGATGGTCGGGTTATTGCATTCCGATGCCTTCAATGGAAACCTACAACGCTACCCCTTTGCCTTTGAAAAGTTTGGGGTCACCCAAATACGTCAGACCTTGAATGGAGAAGAATACCCTTACAGAACCCTGCAACTGACTGGAGACCAAGCCTATGAAGATCTGCTGGGGTACGATCGATTTCTACAAGCCATGGGTGTCTACAATGAAGACAAGATTCCCATGCTACTGCCTGGAGATTGGGGCCAAGGCAAGAACTGCACGTTGTTCTTGTTCAACAATGTGCCTAGTGGCAAAGCCGATGATCCTCAGTATCGCAACCCCCGTCAATCGGGCAATACGCGACTGATCATTGATTTTGCAGCTGCGGTGGGTCACAACATCACCGTGTTGGTCTGGAGCGAGTATGAAAACATGTATGAGATCAATCACATGGGAGGTATAAAATACAACATCAACGGTTGAAGTGGACTCAGAAGACAGAAGACACCGGGCATGGAGTTTGTGGCGCTCAGTGATAGGGTGCTGCGCACGTTGGCCTTAGAAGATCCCACGTTGCGACGCGTGTTTCATGGCGTGTACCCCGCCGACCAGTTACCCCGTTCACCCCCCAAGAGTGTCCGTCAAGCCTACATTGTCAACACGGATCCAGCGGGAGAACCGGGACAACATTGGTTGGGTCTATGGACGGAACAGAACAAGTGCGAAATCTTTGACAGTTATGGACTGCCCTTGCACGTGTACACCCACCCCGACCTGCACCGATGGTGGAGTCAATGGAAGCACCTGATCCGCAGTGACCAGACGTTGCAAGCCCTGGATAGTCAGACCTGTGGCCATTATGCGTTATTTTTCTTGAAAGCCCGAGCTCAAGGCCAGTCCTATCAAGACTTTTTGGGGCAATGGAGTTGCGACAATTTAGTGTTGAATGATCAGAAAGTGGCCGATCGCTTGAAACGGGTGATTAAACAAGAAGTCCAAGATGAAGTCGATGCCCGCCCAGAGGAGGGAGGGCAAAAGAATGTGAGCCGCCAGGCCTTTATGCTTTGTAATCCTTGTGAGTGTTAAGAAATAAAAAAACACCATAAAACGAGAGGTGCTGTGTTCGAGGGGTCATTTTTCATCATGATTACGCGAGGGGATGTCCAACGGGTGACGGACGCCTTTGTGATAGAAGAAACCTTGTATTGGTGGTCTCACCCCATTGAACGGGTGAACACTGTCCAAGGGGTGGATGCCTGGGATGGGTACCATTGGCTCATAGCCCGCACGCTGGCTCAAGACCAAGATTGGGTCGCGCTCAAACAGTACATGGACACCCTGAAAGAAACGCATTTAAGAGAGACGATGGAACATTTGATTCAGTTCGAATCGCCACGCCTCTACCGCGAGTATTGGACAGCATGCCCAGCCGCAGACGACGACGACGACGGCAGCGCGCTTCCTCCCAACGACGACCCCGTTTCCGTCAAAACGGGCGAGGGATCATGAGCGTGTTGGCCAAAGCGTATAAAATCGGCGACAAATTGGGACGTGACAAACGGTATAAACGTATGGGCGCGAAAGGGGCCACGGGTCATTATCGACGTCTGCCTCGACCGTGGGAAGGATGATTCGACAGCCCAGTAGTGTGATTATCGCGGGCCCGTCGGGCAGTGGCAAGAGCGAGTTAGTGGAACAATGGTTACGGGACCTGAACGTGTTTCAAGTCAAACCCAAGAAGATCGTCTACGCGTACGACCGATGGCAACCCCGGTTTGAGCGTATGCAAAAGAAGGAGGGGATTCAATTTCATCGCGGGTTACCGGACCCCCGTCATTTAACCCAATGGTTTGGCCGGACGCGCGGTGGCGTGCTGGTCTTGGACGATCTGATGGAAGAAGGGGGACAGGACAAACGCGTGTTGGATTTGTTCACTAAAGATTCCCATCATCGCAACATCACCGTCTTGTATTTGACGCAAGATTTATTCCCGCCGGGTAAATTTGCCAAGACCATTAATCGCAACGCGCATTACATTGTGGCCTTCAAGAACCCTCGGGATCAAACGGGCATACGCACGATTTTACTGCAAGCTTTTCCCGACCGATGGCGTCAAGTCTTGCGCCTATTTAAACGCATCACGTCCCGTCCCTTTGGCTATTTGATGTTGGATGTGCATCCTGCCTCGGATGATCGGTACCGCCTGTGGAGTCATTTAACGCGCCGAGAAGGCAAGGCGCAAGTCCATACCCTGCCCGTGGATGTCCCTGCCGTTCGAAAACGAGCTGCAACGAGAACTCGCCCGGGTCCGTCGGCAAAGAGAAGGCGGACAACGTACTGACTTATCGGAGCGCATGGACACGCCGACCTTCTCGCCTGCCGGGGTGGGGTCCCCGACCTCGCCCTCGGTACTTCGGGACCTTAGTACCATGACAGACATGGTGGCTGAATTGACCCAATCCGTGGATCGAGCCCAATTGGATCAAGAGATTGAGGATTTTCAATTGACCTACCCGGTCAATGTGGACGATGCCCTGAATGCCTTTACCTTACCCCCCGTGGCAGGCACAGGCACTACCACCACCACGGCACCGCCCCCACCACCACCCACGATCACCACGGCTCCCACCACGACAGCCACCCCAACCCGTCCCACCACGTCCACCCGCACACGCCCTACGGCCACTACCACCACCAGCAGCTCTAGACGGCCCAGACCACGCCCTGTCACCACCGCTACGACCACCACGGCTCCCTCCCGCCCCTCCACGTCCCGACGTAGTGCTGGAGCCGGCACCAGGACCACCACGTCCACGGTGACGACTCCAACGGGCCGACCCACGGTGGCCGCTAAACAACCGCGACGACGTCCCCGCGTGCCCTCTCCACCATCCCCCGATTCTTCCCCACCGTCGGAGGATGAAGATGAAGATGACGACGATCGAGGACGAGGCTTAAGGCGACGGTTGGATTTGTTGAACGAAGATGCGCAAGAACGGGCGCGAGGGAGACGCATTCGCAATATCACGCATACCAATACGGTGACCACCGTGTATGAAGAAGGAGGCCGACCGTCGGTTCGTCGCACCTCCACGCGAACGTCCGGTCCACCCCCACCACGCCGAGGTCGTGGCCGGGGCCGGGGCCGAGCCCGTGGACGGGGACGACGCTCGTGAAGCTATAAAACCAGGAGCCTGCCTTCGACGGTCCCCAAAACCATGTGTGGTCAATGTCGACGTGGGATGGCCCCTCGACGCAAACGCAAACGCACCACGACCCGACGTCGACGCAAGATGAAGGGTGGGACGGTGCCGTACATGGTGAATTTCAAGAAAGGGTTTGAGTTGTTGACGACCCCGGATACGTGGAAGATACCTTCCAAAGCCGAAATCAAGTCCGCCAAACGACAAGTGGCCGACTACAAACGCCAGTATCGTGCCAGTGGTACGAGGGATTCGTACAACACGTGGTTGGCCAAGAAGGGGTACGCCAAAAAAACGGGGTGCAGTGTGATGTGAACATGTATAAAAGAGGCTGGCGGTGGTCAGCGCTTAGAACTGTCATGGGACCCCGACGCAAACGCCGACGCACCACGACGCGGCGTCGCCGACCCGCCAAACGACCACGGCGTATGACCTATAGTCAAGTGGGGGGTGTCTCGCCTGGCCTGCCTATTGGGATTCTCAAAGCCGGGTATGGGGCCACTAAAGCCATCGGGGAGCATCAAACCAAGCGAGCCATCAAAATTGCCGACAAACGCCGACGAGACGTGGAATCTGGCAAACGGAAACGCTATGCGGGGGAATCGTTTAATTGTTCCATCATGTAATGAAAATGTATAAAAAGACACGTTGGGTAGGGACTCAGACATTTATTGGAGGATGGTCCGTGGACCCAATGGACGCCGACACCGTTATGTCCCCCGAAAACGACGCCGTCGACGTGGTTTGCAACGCGGAGGTAGGCTACCGTTGTTGGCAATGGCTCTCTCGCCTTTGTGGCTCCGAAAATACAAACCCAGGATCCGTGTTCGTCGACCGGAGTAGACCCCCCCGTAAAGCCATCACGTTGACGTTAGAATGGACGGAGGAGATGGAGGCCGTGTTGTGTCAACGCTGTCGACGTCATATGCAACGGCATTATCATGGGGAACTGTGTCGTGCATGTGGAGCCCAATTTACCATAAATAGAGCGGGGTCGTGGCAATTTCTGAACCTTCAGCATGGCGTGGCGCATGGAACGTCAAGCCCCGTTCTTGAAAAGTGTCTTACAAGAAGCCAATCAACATAAACGACAAGAATTGTTACGGATGGCCAATGCGGATCAGATCAATGCCATCAGTGAATTAGTGATGAACACGCTCCGTGGCACCGTGCCCCGTTCTCGACAGACTATCACGTTGCTCAAACCGCATGCCCAAAGTTTACGCGCCATGGCCAAACCCGCGCATTCCGTGAAACGACGGCGCGCCATCATGATGGCTCAAACCGGCGGCGCCCTCTGGCCGGAACTCTACCGATGTTATAAACGTTGCATGCGCTAAAGGAGACACGTCAGTTGCACCATGGAACCCGAGATGGTGAGCACCACGGTGGACAACGCCCCGGCTTTTTTACAATTAAAAGAAAAGTACAAACAAGAATTGGTGGAAGATACTCGCTTGAGTAAAGCCGCAGATTTGGCGGCCAGACAACATGTGCTCTTGACCAGTGAGGTCCCGGATGCCTGGAAACGACCGCAACTCAAAACCGTGAGCCGTCAGTTACGCCATTGGACCAAAAAAGTGCGCCAACCCTTTGGAGCGCCCGCGGGAGGTGTGAGTGCTGCAGGGGCCGCCACGCCCGGCGAGGATGATGATTTTGAAGCGGGGCCGATGCAAGCGTGGTTCACGCAATTGGTCAAAGCCACCCAGGGTATAAAACAAGGGTCCACGCCAGCTGGGCCCAGAAAACCACCGGTCCCGCCTAAACCGAACATCACCCCGAGTGCTAAAAAGAAACTCAAGTTTACGCCTCAACCGAGTAGTGCTGAGTTGGCGCACGAGTTGCCTTTTTCAGACAGGCCCGGTACAGCACCCTGGGATACCCCTAGTGAACGAGTGGACTCTATCAAGAAAGCGGTGGCGCGTGATATTCGCAAACGCACGACAGACTCTGCTAAAAAGAAAGCCGCCAGTATCGCCAAAAAGAAAGCCGCTGGGTTCGCCAAGAAAGCCTTGGATTGGAAATCGTGGAAAACCCCGTGATGGGCCGGAGACGTCGTCGGACAGCTACTTCCCGTGCCCGATCGAGGCGACGCCCACGACGATCGCAACGCGGGGGCAAATTATTTGATGTGCAAAACCTCCTCAACAAGACGGGGATTGAATTTCATTGGCCCGGCTATCAGTATATGGGCCCTGGCACTCATTTGAAAAAACGGTTGGCCCGTGGGGATCCCGGCATCAACCGGTTAGACAGGATTGCGAAAGTACATGACATGGACTATGATAAAGCCAAGACGTTGAAAGATAAATGGGTGGCGGATCGCAAGATGATTGCCAAGATTGATCAACTCCCTGGTAGTAAAACCCTGACGGAGCGTATTGTGAGACGCATTATGAAAACCAAACTGAGATTGGGCATGTAATTTAATAGAACACAGTGATCACACAATGGAAATGATTCAAATCACATGGTTTAATAAAACTCACATTTTGTTCTTACAAGTATTGTTGTAACTGTTGTAAGGCATCGGAACGGGATGATTGCACAGGGTCCTCGTCAAACTCGGAGTCGGACCAGTCTAGCGGACACCACGGGAGGGGAAAGGGACGTTCCAAATGTTCGGCCAAGCGTTGGTTTTGTGTGGTCTCCATCCGCTTCCGATACTTTTCTTTTTGCAACGCTCTCCACCCCTCTTCGCCCAAGGCTCGCTGTTTTTCGGCCCGGAGTTGTCGCCGCCGTTGGTTGAGCCGTTCTTTGTAGGCCTCGTACGTCCCCTCCTCTTTCATTTTGGCCATCCAGTTCTTTTGGGCTTGGGCGTTCCGGCGTTTGACTTCACTCCGCTTTTCCTCCGACATGGCATAATAGCGTTTCATCCCATACTCCACTTTTTTGGCTTTAAAGGCCTCATACTCTCCGTTGGCTTTCAAGTTTGCCATGTGCTGGTGGTAACGTCGACGATGGAGGGCCTTTACTTTTTCAATCCCGTTCACGGATGCATACATACGTTTCCTATACAGTTTTTGGTTCCGTTTGTTGACCTCGGGGTCCCGTTTTTTTCGGTGCGATGCTGGTGTATCCATACTTTAATTCTAGCAATCGGGAAGAACACACGTCCGCTAACGCTCGCAACTTTCGAAAGGGACTCTCTTTGATTTGTCGATCCCTGGCACGACGGTCCCGTTGCTGTTGCACAATCTGCTCGCGGTGTTTGTGGTAGTAGTCCCTGTTCAGCAAGCGTACGTAGGCCGCGTTTTTGGTGCGGTAGCGCAGACAGGCCAGTCGGTTCAATTCTCGGGCTCGGGCTTCCTGTTCGGGGGTCGGCGCTGGTTTAGGCGGTTTAGGCGGTTTCACCTTTTTCTGAGCCGCCCGCTTTTCTCGTTTCTGCTGTAACAATCGCTCTTTGTTCTTGATGTACCACTCGTGTTTCAGTTGTTTCGCCTTCTCGGGATTTTTGTTGGGCATTCTCAAACGCAACTGACGTCTGTTCTGATGGACAGACTTTATCTAAGGTTCCATCGGCCAATCACCGATCTCGGTCCAGGCCTAGAGGCGATGGAAGGAGTCTGTACCCATGGGGGGGACCCCCCTCAATCTTCTTCTGGTCGATCCAACCCTCTCACCTGACTCTCACCTGAGCTGGGTCCACCAATCCCAGCGCAGGCGAGATCACGTGAGAGGGTCTATAAAAGTCCACAGCCAGCGCGGGAAAATTCAAATTGGTTGCCGCTGTCATGGCGGAGGCATATCCATTCAGTGATGATGACGAAGGGGATGCTCTATTGGACCGCGCCTATGATCGGTGGGAACAGTTGGGAGGGGCTGCCGCCCGGGGCCCTCTCTTTCAGTTTACTATGCAACCCATTGGTCGACGACGCCGCTGGCGTGATGTAGTGGAACGCGCGCAATTCAATGCGCAGTTACGGCAATTGCGGGATCCTGTGCCTGGAGACAATATTGGGTTAGCGTTGACCGAAGCACTCCATCAAGCCATTGAAACAGAACTGGGCCGTGAGCAGCGACCTGCCCATCATTTTGTGAATTTTGCTATTACAGCGCATGGGTTCACGCATGCTTACCAAACCGCCAATTTTACCGTGGGGGAATTTCTACAACGTACCGCCCGTTTGGATGAGATGTTGGCCACGTTAGCCGGCAAGTTGAATAGTAATGAAGCCTTCAACCCCGATCGTGGGTTCCAAGTGGATGTGGTGTTTGTGTCTATGCCCGGCCCAGGAACAGGCCATCGTAAACAACACAATGCCGGACGACTCTGTCTGGATCGAGAGAACAAGAAAAAGAAATGCATTATCACCATTCGAAACAGAGATGCCCTATGCTGTGCTCGCGCGATTGTCACCATGCGAGCTCACTGCCATAAAGATCAAGGCGTGGATGGGTTTCGCGACTGGGAGAATCTCAAACGGGGGCTTCCTGTGCAGCAACGTCAAGCCCAAGCTCTCCATCAGCAAGCGGGGGTGGTGGAGGGTCCCTGTGGTTTACCCGAACTCCGTCAATTTCAACAGGCGTTGGGGTCTCAGTATCAACTCTTGGTGATGACCCGGATGAAACCGTTTTTTCTTATCTTCAAAGGCCCTGATGCCCCCCATCCAATCCGTTTACTCAAATCCAACGATCATTTTGATGGTTGTACGTCCTTTCCGGCGTTTGTGAACCGCTCTTATTATTGCCTGGACTGTGAACGAGGGTTCAACACCAACGATCGGGCCCATCACAGTTGTCAAGGGACACGCTGCAAAGCGTGTGGTCGATTTGATTGTCCCGATTATGTGCGCGGCACTCGCCCTGCAGACTATTGCCCCTTCTGTCATCGCAAGTTTTATGGTGAGCAATGCAAGCGTCATCATGTGGTCACTAAACAATGTCAATCCATCAAAACCTGTCTCAAATGCCAGGCCCAGTACACGGTGGTTCCTAACCAACGTCACCAGTGTGGGTATGCCAAATGTCCCGTGTGTCACGAATGGGTGTCTATCCAATACCACAAGTGCTACATTCAACCCGTGGTGGAGAATGAGGAAGAGACTGAACCCACAGAGGAGGGGGGAGGTAGCATGGTGGCGCCACCCCCTCCCCTGTTTGTTTACGCTGATTTTGAAGCCATGCAGAATGCGGAAGGTGTGTTTGTGGCCAATTTGTTATGTTATTCGTCCAGTGAAGAAACGACCATTCATGTGTTGGACGGAGAGGACTGTGCCCTCCAATTTTTGCGCGATTTGGATGATCTCATGGACATTCCAGACAGCGAGAGTCAACGGGAGATTCTCGTGGTGTTTCACAACTTGAAAGGCTTTGACGGTATGTTCATTTTGCATGAACTGTACCAGCAACAACGCGAGGTGGTGGATCAATTGACCGTGGGTGCTAAAGTGTTGTCCTTCAGGAGTGGACCCCTCAAATTCATTGACTCGTTGTGCTTCTTGCCCATGCCGCTGGCCTCGTTTCCCAGCACCTTTAATTTGACCGAATTGAAGAAGGGCTTCTTTCCGCATTTGTTTAATACCCCGGATCATCAACAGTACGTGGGTCGCATCCCTGATTTGAACTTTTACGATCCTGAGGGCATGATGGCCAAAAAGAAAGACGAACTGACGCGTTGGCATGCCGACCAAGTCCGTCGTAACGTGCGTTTTGATTTCCAGCAAGACATGATCGAGTATTGTAAATCAGATGTGGCGCTGTTGAAAGCGGGGTGTGAAGCCTTTCAACAAGAATTTGAACGGCAGGCAGGTTTCAATCCCATGGCCAAATGTATCACCATCGCCAGTGCCTGCAATCTCTATTGGCGCAAGCATCATTTGACCCCTGACACCATTGCCGTCGAACCGCTCCAGGGGTGGCGAGGGGCTCAAGTCAACCAATCCCTCATGGCCCTACAATGGTTGTACTACCAAGAACACCTTATTCCTAAAGAGGGGGCTAGTGCCGATCGCATTCGTCATGTCCGGAATGGGGGTGAGCAGTTTGTCCGGACCCTAGTGAACAGTTATTTCGTCGATGGCTATGATCCTCTGACCCGCACTGTTTACGAATTTCATGGATGTCTCTACCATGGATGTCCCACTTGTTATCCCAGTAGAGATGCCAAACATTATGCCACACCAGATCGAAGCGTAGAGGAACTCTATCAGGCCACGCTCTCCAAACGCCTGGCCCTGCTCCGAGCGGGTTACACGGTGATCGAAATGTGGGAATGTGAGTGGGACAAGTTGGTGGTCACGGATGAAGCTGTCCAACGTTTCTTGACGTCGTTTGATTTGGCTGCACCCTTGGAACCCCGTGACGCCTTTTTTGGGGGTCGCACCGGTGCGGTGGCCCTGCACGCTGTGGCTGAAGAGGGGGAGGAAATACGTTATGTGGATGTGACCTCCCTGTACCCATGGGTGAATAAGAACTGCCCTTACCCTATCGGTCATCCCAAGATCATCACCCAGCCCGCTGACCAGTCCCTGGCGTCCTATTTTGGTGTGGCGACGGTGGATATTCTGCCTCCCGCTGGTCTATTCCACCCGGTCTTGCCTGTACGCTGTGGCCAAAAGCTCACCTTTCCTCTCTGCCGTGCCTGTGTCCAAGAGGAACAAGCCCAACCCATGTTGACCCGAACCCAGTATTGCCCTCATTCGGATGCCGATCGTACACTACGTGGGACCTGGTGTACGCCCGAATTGGTCAAAGCCGTGGAAAAGGGGTACACCCTGATCAAGATCCATGAAGTCTGGCATTTTCCCCCTGAGCAACGCCAAACGGGTCTTTTCGCTGAGTACGTGAACACTTGGCTCAAACTCAAACAAGAATCCGCGGGGTGGCCCAGTTGGTGTCAGACCCTCGAACAAAAACGCGACTACATTCATCGCTACCAGGAACGGGAGGGGATCCGACTGGACATTGCCAGCATTGCCAAAAACCCTGGTCGCAAGGCCACCGCCAAACTCATGTTGAACAGTTTTTGGGGCAAGTTTGGTGAGCGGATCAACAAACCCACCACTGTCACCGTTCAAAACCCCGCCCATTTGTTCAGCCTCGTTTCTGATGCGGCTCTTGATCTCAGTACGCTCCGCCTCTGTACCGACGATATTTTGGAAGCCGTCTACACCAGTGTCCAAGACAATGCCGTGAAAGGCACTAAGACCAACATCTTTGTGGCGGCGTTTACCACGTGTCATGCCCGATTGAAACTCTACGAGTCCCTGGACACTCTCCAGCAGCAAGTGCTTTATTATGATACCGACAGTGTAGTGTACAAGTGGCGTCCCGGTCAACCCAGTATTGCCACTGGGGATTTTCTAGGGGACATGACGGATGAATTGGACGGGGACGTCATCACCGAGTTTGTTTCGGGGGGCGCCAAGAATTATGGGTACACGACTCGTGGAGGTAAAGTGGTGTGTAAGGTCCGCGGTTTCACGCTGAACGTCCGGGGGTCGGCCATTCTTAATTTTCATACCATGAAAGAGAACATTCTCTCGGAATTAAACTCGCCTCAGGACACTCGCCGAAATTTGAACATTGTCAACCCCTATCATTTCACACGGGATTTGGAAAAGAAACACATTCAAGTGGTTCCGCGCGTGAAGCAGTATGGATTGGTGTTTGATAAGCGTGTCATTGATGTGTCTACTCGATCCAGTTATCCCTATGGCTACGAGAGGATTGGGGATGAATTGGATCTGCTCTTAGATTTGTAAAACCATGGGCGTGACGTCATTAGGACCTCACACATGTCCCGGATGTCATTTAGGACACTCGCGAATTTTGTTTTTGTAATAAATATGTGGACCTCTATACAGTGTGTGTGTTTTTGAGTGTCTCCCTTGTACCCAGGTTCTACGCGGTCCTTTCAAACTATGCCAAGTATGCGGCTCCACCTCTTGGGTGGGGTCACGTGATTTTTATGCCCATATTTGGGAGCTTTGACGTCACTTTGGTCACATGGGCTGTATGCTTGATTCTGATTGGTCGAGAAAAATTTTGCTGCGCTGTGATTGGTCAGTACTTTCTTGAGCCTCCTTTACTACTAGTACTATGAAGTTCTTGGGATCATTCAACCCAGATTCAAAATTGTTGTTCCTGTGATTGCTTATACATGGTTCCTTTCTTGGCAAACCTGTGGTAGTATAAAATTCCCCTCAAAAGTCTCCTGAAGGGGTAGTTTTTGACCTGCTTTGGAGTTGCAGGGGAATACAAGATCATCTAATAATTATCAATGGACACAGAATTACCTTGAACTGCAAAAAACGTTAAGATAAGTATACATGGTTCTCCATAACTACTAACCCCCAACCCCCTTCCTAGAAATTTTAACTACAAAATCATAATCAAGATACAAGCATTGAATGGAAAGAACAGTAAAAACAGGCCCCTGGACAAACTGGAAGAATATGCAGTAAAAAACACTACACTAGACTGTTATTAGTAGGCTAATGTCAGGTCAATTAACAGTGTCAAGCAATGAAAAATGCCAGCTGTTTTATGTACGGACCAGAAGCTCAGCCATGCAAAACCCTCACCCCTTTCCATTGCTTCCACCTCACCCAGAGAAATAGAAAATATTGCTGCTATTCCTTAAATTAGTGTCACTGGACATTGAATTGATGTATGTTTTATGAACTTCTGCCAAGATTATTGAACTGAGACGTGGTCAGGTCATTGAACTATGCCGGGTCAGCAAAAGAGAAAACCTGCACCTGCACCCTAGTCTGCTACACAGCCGTTTTTAGTGTCGTCACGCAATGCTCCTCTCCACTAACGGCTGCTGAAAACAGAACTACATGCCTTTCCCATGATTAGCCAATTATGATTCAGCTCCCATTTTCTGGAAGGTGTTCGCGCCACGTTTGCGGTACTGTGACTCCTCCAATTACAGCTTTGCTTTTATCGGTGCCCCATGTGTGAGTGACAGAATAATCATAACCGTTGCGTGAAAACAAGCAATTAACTACAGTAGTGTTGTCGTAGTCGAGTCCTATTCAAAATTTAGGAGATAAGCAGCAGCAAGTCGAGCAAATTGCGATGCACAACATGCACAACATGTGCTCATAAAGTTGCCAGGTATAGTTTCGGGAAGTAGCTCATCGATAATTTATTAGATTGCTTTTTGAATCAGTACCTTTGAGAGTTAAGTCTTCACAGGAACACAATGAGCACATCCGGCACATTAAATTTCTTCATTACATATCAGTACATATGCACGTTAAATGAAGAACCAACCGATCCTGGTGAAAGTCTTCTAGGCCTATCAAACCTTTTTTTCACTTGGAACTTTCTTGACCACTTAAAACAGACTTTTTTCCAAATTAACCTTTTCATTTACGTAATCGAATCGAAATCGAAAGGTAATAATCGAAATCGAATCGAATCACAAGGAATATGAATATTTACACCCATAAAGAAAATGAAATAAAGTTAAAACTAATGATAGCAATAACAAAATCTCTTACAAAAGATAAAATCGATAAATATATTTTGGCGTTAATTTTTGTACAATATATAGAGGATATTACATGGCTGCGCGAGTATACAAAATTTCTCTTCGAGTGTTGAAAAATATTTCATGAGTGGGCGCAGCGAACGAGTGAAATATTTTTTCAACACGAGAAGAGAAATTTCGTGTCTCCAAGTGGCCATGTAATGTTCTATTTATTATATAAACACCAATGAAATACCAAACCATTTCACTTTAATAGTTTTTTGGTGTGAAAGGCGCGATTTATTATGTAAGATAACATGTTATTTTCACATGTGAAGATATCAAGTTTTCGCGCGAAAGCTCACCTGGTACTTCATTTGTGTTTATATAATAATTAAAAATACTAAAAAAAAATTAAACTAGAAAAGACTGCCTTTATAGCTGGAGATTTTCGTTTCCCTCATCAAAATTGACAGAGGTAGTCCAAAATAATTGATTGATCAATGCTGGCACCTTCCTTCTCTTGAACCCCTTCCCTGATCCGAAAATAAAGCTCATTACTTATCTCTCGAGAATCTAGGGATCTTATACCGAGGGTTAGGTAATTGTAAGCTTCAACAATTCAAGTTATGCATTTTTATTTATTTTGTCAAAAGCATCAACTGAAATATATCCATCTGTCCCTGGTTTCATAGTTAGTAACGTCGCAGACTTAAATCTTGATGTAAGGGCATAATGTGGTCTTGATAATCAACTTCTGACCTTGCACAATCTAGCTAGGCAGGCTAGGTCTCGCACTTCTTTCAGTTCACAAGGTTACTTACTCGTTGTTCGGTGGATTTGGCCTATAAGAGCTTAAAATAGAAACATAGTCGCCGGCGCTGTACTTTACTAATCCGGATTCTGCAATAAACGACAAATTAAATACTAAAATATAAGACTCACCCGATACCGTCAAGTCATCAAATATTTTGTTAGAGGTCTTCGATTCGTAAGAATCCAGCAGAATCCGCCTCCTTTGCAGCCTGTCGATTTTTTCTACCTCAGGTTTTGGAAATTTTGAGCAATTTACCTGTCTACTCAAAGTTTACAATGCTTACAACAATATGCTACTAAAATTGATCGCTTCCAAGACTTAAAAAGACCAAAAATTGGGCCGTGCCAACAAAACGACTTTTTTTGCCAAGAAAACGACACAAGATCTGGCAGTCGCTTCGTCCGTCGTCTGTACCCTTCCCATGGTCCCTTGCGGTTCATCACCAGTCACTCGTTTCGCGCTCGCCTCTGCCATGCGAAAAACGAAGCGCCTGAGGAGGAGGCTGATTCATTAGCCCTTTCAACGCAAAACGTAGAAATCAGCTAATTAATTATTACTCTATCACATGTACTGTAATACGCATTATTATATGCAATACTCTCAAATAAAGCGTAATGAAATGGCTTACCCATCCAGTGGAAGAGGATAACCTGACCGTTCAGAAGGTAACCACGTGTCTACACGAAAAAGTCCGAGTTGCAAATTTTGAAATGCACACAACTCGAATTTCTGCGGTTAAAATTCGAGTTGCAAATTTAGAAACGCACACAACTCGAATTTCTGCGCTTAAAATTCGAGTTGCAAATTTTGAAACGCACACAACTCGAATTTCTGCGGTTAAAATTCGAGTTGCAAATTTAGAAACGCACACAACTCGAATTTCTGCGCTTAAAATTCGAGTTGCAAATTTTGAAAACTCACACAACTCGAATTTCTGCGCTTAAAATTCGAGTTGCAAATTTTGAAACGCACACAACTCGAATTTCTGCGGTTAAAATTCGAGTTGCAAATTTAGAAATGCACACAACTCGAATTTCTGCGCTTAAAATTCGAGTTGCAAATTTTGAAACGCACACAACTCGAATTTTTGCGCTTAGAATTCGAGTTGCAAATTTTGAAACGCACACAACTCGAATTTCTGCGGTTAAAATTCGAGTTGCAAATTTAGAAATGCACACAACTCGAATTTCTGCGCTTAAAATTCGAGTTGCAAATTTTGAAACGCACACAACTCGAATTTCTGCGGTTAAAATTCGAGTTGCAAATTTAGAAACGCACACAACTCGAATTTCTGCGCTTAAAATTCGAGTTGCAAATTTTGAAATGCACACAACTCGAATTTCTGCGGTTAAAATTCGAGTTGCAAATTTTGAAACGCACACAACTCGGATTTTTGCGGTTAAAATTCGAGTTGCAAATTTTGAAATGCACACAACTCAAATGTAAAGTGTGAAAAAAATAAATGGATGTCCTATATGAGCCACGGTATTTAAGTCTTTCCATTTTTCTTTACCTTCGCATCGGCTTTCATTACTGGCTGTCACGCGAAAGCCCTGATAACATCCACAAGAGAATTTCCCTGGAAAGTTGTTACAAATCTGTTCGCATCCTCCATTCCCAGTTAAACATTCGTTGATATCTGAAGAGCAAATTCAGAAACAGAATGTTTTTTTTTCTAAGGTCAACTGAGATTGAGAAGCCGGAAATTGAAGTATGTTTTAGAAGATACCGACCTGTTACTATTTAGTCACAAAAAAAAAAAAAAATAATAATAATAATAATAATAATAATATAATAAATTGCAGTAAGATTCGGAAGCTGGAAATTCCTAGAGACTATTATTAGATCATATCAAAATAAAAGAAGACATTTATTGACACCCCTAGCACATTCGACATAGAAAAACACTTTCTTCTCACCAGAAAGTAGTAGTTTTTACCGTCACAAATTGTTCCACCACTTCTAAGCTGGAATCCTGATGCACAGGAACAAGTGAAGCTGGGCACAAGGTTGATACAGTTTGCACCACAAGGCTCGCCGCTTACACCGCAACCGCAAGGACTGGGAACTATTGTCAGGCACTCGTTAATATCTGGGAGGAAATGAACAATAGTCATAAAAGAAAGTAATTCGCCTCGATTGAAAGACCCGTGGGGGTACCCCATGAATTTTTGATGGGGTGTGCCACTGGAACCCTTGGCCTATACCAGACCATGTTATGCTGCATTTTGTAACTCTGTTTAGAGAAGACACTATATCACTGCATCCCAGCCTCGTTCCCAGGGAAAGAAAAGTGACGCATCCTCGTTGCCAAGGAAAGAAGAGAATCTGGAACGAGGTTGACTGCGTCCCAGATTACCGAAACTCTACACTGATCAATAAGACTGCTCCATGTTTGATAAAAAGTTTTACTGAGTTGGCCTTTATTTACTTGAACAATTAAGGCAAACGCTTTCAAATTCTTCGAATGTATAGTGCTTAATTTGCTGGCATAGAATCGCATTTATTGTATTCGTGAGTGTAACTCATAATATGAAGGGCTAAGAAAAAATCAGAGTATTGCTTACACAGAAAAAGAAAATTCGAAACGCATATGTACATCTAGATGTTGCAGAAAGGGAATTCTTTTCAGATTTGCGAATGTGTTAAAATTGAAGTAAAATATATAGCGATCTGCCAGTTATAAAAATGATAACAATTGTGAACATACCATGGCATCGCTGACCACTTTTGGTGTATCCAGGATTGCAACTGCACTGATAAGAACCCTGTGTGTTAGTGCACACATGATCGCATCCACCGTTGTTTACAGCACATTCATCTAAGTCTATGGAGCAAAAAACAAACTGCATTTAAACTTTACAAAATCAGCCAGATGAATTTAAACTGGCGATCTCTTTTTTTAAGCAATTTTTGCAATAGTGTGCACATCCTTGGATACGATAAGTAAAAGAATATAAGAAAGTACGTAAATGACTAATCACGTGATCAAAAAATAAAATTTAGGAAAAAAGTGAAGGGAAAACGTGAAAATGGATAAACACAACGGGGTAACTAAGGAGATGATGACGATGATGATAACGGTGAAGACGGTGGCGTGGGTAATGAAAAACATGGAAAAAATCATTTTCTCCCCAGTGTTTTACTGATATGAACAAGATTGAGGCCTTGGGGTAAGTTATGCCCGATAACGCTTATGACATTCATCCCTTTTGCGTGATAGACGAAGTGTTCCCAAGCCCCTACCTCACCTAAACGCGAGCAATTCTGTGAAACGTGATGCCATATGAAAATTACAAATAATAGGGAGTAATATGAGGTAAATGAGGTCCGAGTCATGTAGATTTCTGAGCACAATGCAAGCAGTGGGAAAGTCTGAATACCTTGAGCACAGTTGTTACCAGTCCAACCGGATTGACATTGGCAGTTATCTGGTGCAATACAGCTCCCGTTACTGGAGTGACATCCTTGAGAACATATCGCTAATATATGGAAAAGAAAAGGAAATATTGAAGCAAATTATCTGCTAATATTTAGTTTATAACCCTGTATCAATCAGAAGATTATCCCTCAAGTTATTCATTACAACATGATTAGGATCTCTTAATCAAAATCGACACCCTCTAGGACTGAGTAACTCAAAAACCGCACCCCAATCTGCGGCACGTATTCATGTGTCTTACATTTGAAGGTAGGCTCTTCCCGGGGGTTACTTTGAGCTCTTACCCTCCGTCAAATATTTTGCTCTGATTAACGGCTTGCGTTAGAAACGTCAAATTTTCATCCATTTTAAGACGGTAAACGGACTGTATCGACTTAGTTGAGAAAACCAAACTTTTTTGTTTCACTGCCCGACCAACGCAGCACCTCAGTTTCTGTAGACGTTATACCCTTAATTCTTTTATAGAAAACATAATGCTGGGAAATTTTAAAGTACCTGTTAATAAGTAAATACCTACTATTTCATTTGCTTATGTATAGTGAATAAGTGTAATTTATGATGGCTGTGTGAATAAGGGCCACACAGTTATCTCACTCATTTTCACTTTTAAACTGTTAGTTAACTTAAGTGATTCACACTTTTTGATCTGTATCAGATACGATGAGAGTGTGTGCAAGGACCATACACCCCTCACATTCATTCAAACATGTACATTTCTGTTGGTTACTCTGATTAATCTCAGTAAGCAGGGCTTACCATTCTATTTCTATATGTTTACGTGCATAACATCCACTGAACTAAACTGGTGTACCCTCACCTTTGCTGGCATAATGTTCTTGTGTATCTGGTTTTCCCAGCTTTATATGCTTTAATCTAATTAACGGCCACTCCCGTGGCCAAAATACCCCATAATGGGTTTGTGATCATTTTGTGTCCCAGCAAACAGAGCTCGCCCAAAGTGAGACTCCGCCAACATCAATAACTTTCGTAATATGCTTATATGTTATTAAATGTATGTTCTTGGGCTCTTAGTTTTAATTTATTGATGTACATCTCATTTTTTAGAACTTTAAAAACCATGTTTTTAAACTTTTATCATGTAAATTTTTTAAACTTTTTACTAGTAAATAATAATAATTATTTTTATTAGTGATTTTAGTCTAAGAGGACCCTCCTGTAAATCACTGGTTTACGTAAAGCTGGTATCCTCAATCGGTCGGTGTAAAACGCAGACTGCGGACTGCAGACTGCAGACCGCGGACCAGGGGTAAAATGCAGGCTGAGTGTAAAATGCAGACTGCAGACTAAGAGTAAAACGCAGGCTGGAGTAAAATGCAGAATAAAGACTGTAGACTTTTTTAAACATTTGTGCTACTTCTTCTTCAAATCGGTGAAATAGTATCAGTTACACACTTCGCTTCCTGGTCGAAGTGAATTGCACATTCGCCAGAAGTTTCAATGAACATCCAAACAGAATAAGTCTGCGTACCTTGATTTGCAATACTTTCATAGAAGGTCATCCAAATTTCCTGCAGAACACCTTTCCTTTGTTGTTGGAATGACTTACTCCCGTTTTTATCGCCATAATTCCTGTACAGTATTTTGGGTCAGCAGCTGTCATTTAAGCGTAAACATCGTGGTGTTGTACCAGTTCACGGTCCCTGGTCACGCATATCGAAAACTTCGCATCAAAAGTTGAAGCGTGAAGTCTCTCGGGTGGAAAAAAGGTTCAAGATTGCGATTATGTTTTCGGGTCGTCGACGACGTTCCAGAGAAGAAAGGAATGGATTTGTGAAAGCAGATGTCATCAAGTAAGTGTTCGTTTACGTGTATTTGCGGGATTTTTTTGCCCTTAAACCCTTCCACGACTACAGTTTATGCTCGGTCTGCATTTTACCCCAGCCTGCGTTTTACTCTTAGTCTGCAGTCTGCATTTTACACTCAGTCTGCATTTTACCCCTGGTCCGCAGTCTGCAGTCTGCAGTCCGCAGTCTGCGTTTTACACTGACCGTATCCTCAATAAAGATTATCATCATTCAGTTTGAAGAATTTGGGGCTTTTATATAAAGCGGTTAACATGATTATAAGGGACTAATAATCAGAGCATAGTCAGTAGAAGGTCCATCCTCGGAGACCCAGGGGCAGTTAGTCGGGTCGATAAAATGTTCGTGGTGAAAGTTTATTGTGAGATCTTACAGTAAACTTTCACCACGAACATGTTATCGACCCGACTAACTGCCCCTGGGTCTCCGAGGATGTGGAAGGTCTGGTGTTGCAAAAGACGGCAAACATCAAAGGTGATAAAAAACAACAGTGCAGCTGTGAATTTATCATTCGGCACACTCTGACGGTGCACTCTCCTTTATTCTTTTGTTCACAGATTACGACGGAATAAATTATGGAGGAGTTTTTATTGGTCAGAAAGATCAAAATAATAGGAAGGAATGCTATTGAACGTTGTGCACCGTCACGTTCGCAAAAACATGAACCAAACAAACGATTCCACCGAGCAAAGGCGTTTTTGAACGACGCACGTCAACAGGAATAACCTGCAATCACGCTTTCCTTCTTCCCTTTTTGTATGGGAGGCCAAAAGGAAAGTTTAATCCCCTTTTCCGTCCTCCGATTTACGCCCTTTCTGCGAAGAAAGAACGCCTCATCGCAGGTTACAACCGGAAGTGAGTCCTTTTCCTTTTAAATATGCCTTGACGCTACGAAATAGGCCACTTCCGAGTTCCGAAGACCCTCACTTTCAAAATGAGGCTAGGTGCACAACCTTTCTTGTGAAAATGAGTTTTTATTTGCATGAGAATGAAAAATGATTTCCATATCAAAGGCTGAGCACCTACCCTCGTTTTGAAACAGAGGCCCGGGGCAACTCGGAAATGGCCTACTTGTATCGCCAAGTGTCCTTTCCCTTATCGAGGCCATTGGCCTGAATATTTTGGCCAAACCACTGCACAAGAATACAAAACAACTTCTTCCGACTGACGTGCTTCACTCAAAATCGCCTTTGGCTAGGGTGCGTACTGTAGCAAGAGTCTCTTGAATGTACCTTGTCTACATTCTCTTGAACCGGAGTCAACTTTCTGCCATCCACTACAGCAATAAATGACTGTCACAAAGATGCTTCTTGTTCTCTGAACAGAGCGGTAGGCTGTTCTTGATCTGTCAAGGAACACAAGGAACAGAACAAGGTTAAAATAAGGCTAATAAACAGTTACCGATGCAAAATAGCAGGGGTAATAATCCGTGGTAGTATTTATAAGACAGAGGCTAGCTGGACCGAGCAAATAACTGAAAGGAATCAAATAAGCATAGCAGGGTTTCGAATCCCATCTGACAGGAGGTAAAAACGTCACCTGTTTACAAAGCGAGGCCTAGGAAATGAAGTCGGCACTACGTACCGATACCCCCTTAGCGGTTAGGGCGGAATTTGAGCCCCGGAAATGGAATTTCAAAAGTAAACATTGAATTGATCGCTGTTTAATTCATTTACTACCCTAAAGTGCCTCCTTAGTCCAAAGGAAATAGTATAAATAGAATTTTAAATGGCATCCAATTCAAAATGAAACAAAATTATATAACGCGTGTTTCGTTTGTGATTCTTTGGGGAACTTCTTGTGTCAAATCACCTTTGAAACCACTGGTCAGCAAGTACACCCTTACAATTTTTACACTGTATACAGTAACATAGGAATAAAATAACAAATAAAGGAATAAAAGCTAATAAAAGAAAAGAAGGAAATCAGTGGTTGATAGAAGTGGACGGTGGTCAGAGGAGCTTAGCTTTCGAGCTAACCACCGCTATGATGAATGGAAATACTCATTATGTGCGATAGGTGCCATGGCAAATATGGACGCTAAAGTGAAACAGTCATTTTTCTGTAGTTAACTTTAAGAGTTAAAGGGGCCGGGTCACGGCAGTCCAGTTCATTTTGTTTAATTTTGCCAGTTACTCGCCTTCAATCCTACGGAACTGAAAGTAAGCAAGGAATTTACAGGTAAATTACAAAATCAGAGATCCGAGACAAACAAATATGTCCCCTGAGCATTATTTTTGAAGTTGCAAGCAGCAGGGATCAACTTTCAAAAACTGTTAGGCTGGACAGTTTTCAAAAACCCTAATCTCAGTCCGTTTCAATCTTCTTCAGTTTTGCCCATCCGTGGTATCTGTTGTTTCTGTTGTGTTATTTTAACCTCCCTTTAATGTTTTAAACGGTTATATTTAAGTTTCTCTTAATTAAATGGGCATTTTGTAATTACCTAATTTGGCTGAATTTGGTGACACAGCTCCCTTAAGCAGAATTCGTTTGTATTTTTTTTTGAATTGGTAGTAGCTGAGTGTTTTCATGCTAGTAGGAATCTCTTCCAAGATTTTGGTTATGGCAAACTTAAAAGTGTGTTTGCCATAATTTGACCTCATACGTGGCACATGAGAATTAAGATTTGATGCACATCTGGTATTGTGTGAGTGAATATCAGCGTACCCTCTTTTCTTCCTCTGTCTTGGAGTCAGAATAACTGACAACTGGAAGCGTGTAAACTGACGAATGCCTGTATCTCCTATAGTCTTGGATACAATGGCTGTCAATCATTAACGGGTTTTAACTGTGTGACAAAGAGCACTTTAAACGAGAATACATTGTTACGCCCAAAAGTGATTACCAGAGCAGTCATGGGACGACTCCGTGCATCGTGGAGTCATTGGGACGGCACATGGTGTTAGCAAATACTAAGTAAAAGTTAAGGTGAAAAAAGCCAACGTGAAATTATTTTTCGTAGACACTACATACTTCATCTTATAATTTTCTGCCGCGATATTCATAAGTATGTTGTTGCCCATAACGCACTACTTCAGTGCTACAAACTTATTGCTTACCGTGAGGTAGAGCATCTAAACCAACCCCACAAACCGCAGCTCGTAGTTGTGGCTGTGTAGACTGTGGTTGCTGTGACCGTATAGTATGACTGTGTCTGTACAGTCTGCCTGGAGCACACGTTCTGCCTGAAAAAGTTTAATGGTGTAACTAGTCGATTCTTAATAATGCTCTCCCGATCTTGGAAGAGACTGATTAAAAACCTCAGGTTCAGATATAGAATTAGCCTAAACATGATGCGCCGTGTTAAAATCCCTTTTCACGTTGCCTAAAGCAGTGTTCAATTACTATTAGGAGGGTCATCATGATCAGTTCGGGAGATTACTCGGCCAGTCATCCTGTACATTCAAGAATAGTCGGTCAATTATTTATCAAGATAACCTTCGCGCGACAAGTTTAGCTAAAATGTTGCCCGTATTACTTGACCTTTAAAAAGGAAAGAAAGTATGCACAAATGTACGCCCGGAATTGCTCACCTGAAACTTGGGAGCTAAAACAAAAGTGGAGAAACATCGCTACAGGGAGAGGAGAAAAGCTATTAAAAACCATTGGACACAGAAGTCCAGTAAATTGAAAACGAGACCAAGAGAATTCTAATAAGACCTTCAACCTATTTCTAAGTTCGAAAAGTAACCGATACCACGAACATTTCCATACGGATTAATGACAGCATAATTAGCGACCAAAGAAATGTAGCAGAAGTATTTGGAGATTACTTCTCCACCATGGCAAACGAAATTGGAGGCCAACATGTCCCTCAACTCTGCGAAGAAGACTTTAAAACGCATGTGTGCGTGGAAGCATTTCGCCATTCTTACCACAGTCTTCACTTTGATTTCATCAAGATAGACTCTCGTGCAGTCGAAAACGAGTTAAAGAAGCTAAAAAGCCATGGGATGGGACGCAACCTTCATTAAAAAAATCTGAAGCAAATGGCAGTCAGTCTTACACCTGCGTAAAACAAGTCTTTTTAACACCTATAGTCAAAGTGGACAGTGGCGGGGTAACTGGAACAGGGGAGTGTGGACACCAGTTTTCAAAAAGGAGGACAGGGCTGATTATTGGCTTATTACAGACCAGTAACTGCCCTGAAGGCAGTAACGTTCACAGAGAGAATAGATACCCATTTATATGATAAATTGTCTGCTTACAGGAAAACGCACAGCTGCGAGATCAAACTAACCCGTTTAATGGAGGACTGGAGAAAAGCTATGGATAACGAGGAATGCGTAGCGGTTTTGTCAACGGACATGAGCAAGCCATTTGAAAAGTTGGATCTGCGCTAATGATTAAGATACTTGTCCTTAGAGCTCTTCGTTCCTATTCCATCGAGCGAAAAAACTGCGTTAAAATCAACAATATGACAAGCACATGGAAAGACCAGTTAAGGGGTTGTCCACAAGGTTCACCACTCGGTCCGCTACTATGGATCTTGTTTCAAAATGACTTATCTCTGAACGTACACACCAGTAACTTGTTCATGTATGCTGATGATCATGATCGATAAAAATCGATATCGGAAATCAATCGATATCATCGGTATCAATCGATTTAATCCGCTGATTAAAATCGATTGATATTGGAAATCGATAGAAATCGAGGTCACGGAAAAAATATTTTAACGATTATTATCGATTAACAAAATCGGTAACAATCAATAAGAATCGATAGTAGTCGATAAAAAGCAATAATGTTGAAGTGAATATTCTGAACATGACGACGCTATTTGGCAAGCAAAACCCATGAGACAGGCTTTTGCTAAACAAATTTTATTTTTGATGACTTCAGTAACTCCTCCAGGCGTAGTCTTCCCCAGATTCCATTTTTATGGTTCTTTAGTTTCCTGATTTGTGTTATGGATCTTTACATGTCCATTCAATCCAGACGTAGTTCTTTCTTAATGCGACTCATTGAAATCATAAGAACAATGATTTTGTTCTTTATTATGTTCCATATATATGTGGTTGCTACAGCGACAGAGGCTTATTTTCTGCCACTTTCTTACTAATATTTCTTTCCTTATTATGATCTGCATTTAAGCTAAAAATAATGTTTTGTTCTTTTAGTACCGGTATTTTATCAACAGATAAATAAAAAGAACTGCATAATTTCACGACTGAATGACTCAATAATACCGTACGGACAACATCGCGTTAATGTTGAACTTCTACCGAAAAATGACTCAAGTCTCTTCCGATAATAATCGATAACAATCGATAACAATCGATAAAAAATTATTATCGATTTCTATCGGAAATCGATATTAATCGAAGTCACAACTTTTTCTTCATCGATTTCTATCGACTGATATTGGAAATCGATATTCATGTATGATTGTTATCGATTAGGATCGATAATTATCGATTATCGGTTTATCGATTAATTACGTCTAGCAAAGTGGATCTGAACTGTTGACATCCCAAAGAAGTACCAAGTTTTAGCAATGACGCCTCGAAACATTGACAAGGAAGCAAAGGATTAGTGTATACCCTTGACATCAAAACCAACGGCTGATTTAAGAATTCTTGGAGTAAACATAAATGATCAGCTCAGTTTCACTAAACACATAAGCAACATTTGTAAAAAAGCGAGTAGGAAAATAGGGGTGCTAGCAAGACTACGCAATCTAGTCTCATGCAAGACCAAGCTTAAACTGTACCTAACAGCAATTCTTCCTCACCTGAGGTATTGCCAAACTGTATGTCATTTTTGTAAGCAATCTGAGAGGCGAAAGCTGGAGAGACAGCAAGAACGCGCTTGAAGAGCAATTTACAACTGCAGGGAAAACACTTACGAAGATCTTCTACTCCGTGCAAACTTGCCCTCTCTCAACAGGAGGGCATTTTGCATGCGCATGCGTGAATCCGCTGAACGACAATAGCGTGGGCGCATCAAATCTGATGGCGGGAAATCGAAAACTAGCGCGTAAAGTTACGGTCCTTTTAAAAGCCATTTCGTTAGTGCTTTGAATACCGTACTTTCCTACAAAAAATATGCTCCATGACAAAAATCGGACGTTTTCTACGCGGGTTTTCACTTGTAGATTTTTCAGAAGTAGGGTTTCTTGGCTTTTTAAAGACTTTCAAGACTCAACGCCAAAAGGTCATGTTCCTCTATAAGTCTGATTTTCACTGGCAAAGCAATGCATTTCTATGGTTTGATTTCCAAACTCGTGGTTTTACTTATCACGGAGGAAATGCATCGTAGCAATGTTCAGCTGCTTTAAGACAAAAAGCGAAAAAAAAATTACCACGCGAGGTTTATTTATTAGCGCGATGTCTCATGTTAAACTGATCGCGGAAACACGCGTTTATATATGCCACAAAAACATGAACTCTATGGGGTTTTTACAGTTTCTCGAAAGTTTTCGCGGAAAAATTTATAAAAAATATTCAATAGGAAATAAAGAATAGATCGAGTTTGAGACAGCAAAAATTACAAGTGATTATGTAGTACCAAGAGACTATAAAGGGGACAGAGAGGGCATCCCCCATATACACCCTATTCCATAGGTAATTCGTCTCGAGTTATTTTTAACACCACAGATCTCAAGGGGGATTAGACAACAGCCAATCACATACCGCAAATGTGTTCCGCGTGGATGACCCACGCTGAGAGCCACGCAACCTTCACGAAATGACGCAGAACAAAATGGGGGAAGACGCAGAGAGCGATTTCGCTATTCCTTTTGTCGACGAAAACGACTACAGCGAGATTTCTGCGAAAGCTGTGTCAGCAAAACCGAAA
The DNA here is from genome assembly GCF_958299795.1 of Porites lutea. Lineage (NCBI taxonomy): Eukaryota > Metazoa > Cnidaria > Anthozoa > Scleractinia > Poritidae > Porites > Porites lutea. The sequence continues at coordinate 54,662,332 of NC_133201.1, read as the reverse complement.
TTAAAAAGAATCGCCCTATCTCTCTTGTATAGAGCTAACAGTAGAGCAGGGAAATCCTTAACACACTGAATATTCTCTCAGGATCATTTATAATTTACAGTTTGAAGAGAGCAATTTCTGGTTTGATGTTTATTTTTTTCAGTCTTTATAGCGATTATTCCTACCCACTTACTTTGTCAATTTTAGGCGAACCCTCCAAAAGCTGAATTTCAAGGGACCATATTCAAGCTTAGAAAGAGAAATAAAATTTCGTCGTTGCTTATTTAAGTCCTCCATAAAACGCGAAATTAGGCATTTTCACGTCGTAGTCGTGCAAAAACGGGAAAGAAATGAACAAAAAAGTGTGTTGCACGTGCGAAGTTGTTGTTTTGCTAATTAAACCTATTGTTTTTTTTGACGTTCTAGTTGTCGTCCGCGTCGCTGGATCTTAATCTCCCTAAATTGTACAAACGACCGGTTTCAACAGACCGGCGAAATTTCTCATTTTATTAAAGCACTGAGGCTACGACAACTTCGAGTTAAACTGACTTCAAGGGTTGTCAAAGAGTCCAGCGATTCCTTTTTCCCAGGTGAGCGCTGACTCATTTCGCTTCAATATTCAGGAATGCTCTCGATCTTTTTACGCTTTCATTGCCTCTCGCCCGACATGTTTTGCACGGCGTTTGGTCATGCGAAACCTCCACGAAACATCCACGCCTCGCGCGAGGTAACTTCATCCCGATTCTAAAAATAACTCGAGACGAATTACCTATGGAATAGGGTGTATATGGGGGATGCCCTCTCTGTCCCCTTTATAGTCTCTTGGTAGTACATAATCACTTGAGCATTTCATAAGCTCAGTTGCAAACAAAACGAATGCACAATTACTCCGAAAAAACGAACAGTACTTTTATTTTTCTTTAACTCTAAAGATACAGAGATTTTTCCTAAGCTACTATTTTGAAGCGGCTCTTGAGTAACAGCTCCTGTGTTCCGCAATCGTTTCTTGTTATTAATTTATATTTTATGATAGTAGTGATCCATTCAAAACAGAGAATGGCCATCACTCCATAAATCTAACTGATGATGTTGTCCACCTTCAAAGCCTGTTTAAACATAAGACAGGAAGTTTGTTAAAGGGGTGCATATAATGCTGTTTCCTCAAAAAATAAATACTTCTGCTAAAGGACCCAAATGAGCTGGGATGCGACAACAAACATGACACAAATGGATGGATGAATTTGTCTGTTATTAAATAAATGTTTCTTTTGAGCGCTTTTTACTGTATCCAGATGAACCCCTTATGTAAGTTGTACATCATGGAAGAATTATCAAGCAGAAACTGATGCATTAAACAAAGAAAGTGGTCCAATACAGAGGAGAAGCTGGTCTCAGTCAACATCCTTCGTGAATGAAATGTCTCACAAATTAGCATATTAACAAATGTAGTATCCACAAAATGGTATCATTTAGGAATAAATGCGATTTTTTTGCAACAGAAGCCAGGATTTATTTAAAAGGTGTATTGATAACGTTTCATTTCGTGCTATTTTGGGGTTGGGGAGTTAGGCTAGATTTTCTTTAAAACGCCAAAATGTTATATTTATTCGCATAATGAAATGTAAACAAACAGTGTACCATCAAAATAAGGTTGAAAAAATCAGAATTCAAACCGATTGCTGTAATTTTTTCCTTTGTATAACTAAATGATAGAATATTCTTATTTTCAAAACACAATCTTACTGACATCATTATATTGATTTAAATTTATAGTTGAAGTGCGTGTATTTTATTTCTCAACGAAGACGTACCGGAGAAGACAGCTAAAATTACTGCAGAAGGCGATTTTTCACAGCCTTCATCAAAGCACCATTCATTCGCGGAAGTATTCTTAGTTTCATTAATCATTAACTTAATCTGGGGAGAAAGACAAGATTTCGAGATGAACAAACCAGAGAAAGGGTGAAAAACAGTTTCACGGCAGAATGGACACTTAATTAACCACTGTATTCCTGAAACGATTAAGTTCGATTTTAGAGTTATACTATTGAGAAGAATTAAGTATCTATAGGACAAGTTTTTGATAAAAAACTATAATACTGACCTTTTCCTCCTGTTCAAAAAATGTGCGCGAAATGTTAGGTGGTAAGAACATTCAGCCGCCATCTTGTCTTCGATGTGCTGTTTTACGAAATGGAAGACTGTCCTCTCAAGGGTGACAGCGAGTCTACAATAAACTCACTTTCATCATAGAAATACCTCGATACCCTAAATAACATGCTTGTGGAACGTAGCACCCAATACACGTCATTCAGCTCCAGAAAACAGCCTGCAAATGCTGGTACTGAACGTAAACAATTCACAACAAATGCCTCTGTGGCACTTCAACAGTCCATATTGACGCATGCGCATACAAAATGCCCTCCTGTTCCCTCTCTCTACAATAAGAGGCTTCAAGAGATTGTAATTTTAATGTATCAAGTTAGAAATAGTTTGGCCCCTGACTACATAGGTAAACTTTTCAATTTTGCAAACAAAAGGTACACTCTAAGAGATGCAGATTTTGATGATACCTCACTACTTAACAGTAAGATATGGAAAACACTCTATTAGGTACCTGGGCCGATACCTTTGGTTCAGACGATCTTCAAATAATCGACAGCGACCCTCGCTGGACAAGTTTAGATGAGTTAGATGGAACTTCAGAAAGAAAGACTTGATTCCTTTTATTAAGGGTACGTGCACCAATTGTTACTTATGTATCACTTAACCACGTTTGCAATGGAATTTTGTCACTTTTTAATTAAAAATCATAAATTCGTGAATATTCCAAATATCAGTTTTTCTAGGAACTATATAAGCCATATTACATTTGTGAATAGTGCAGATTTTTAGTTTTTATTATGAGCCTTCCTTGTCTTCAAAATGATTGTAAATTTTAAAATAGATTTTTAGCACTCGTAGCATCCCTATTTTAATTTTTTATTTTGTATTTGGAATGTTCTTTTAGTGTTCACAATTAGCTAATATCTAGCTAAATACTCTGACACTTAAATAAAGTTCATTCATTCGTTTGCTAATTGATTGCACTGAATTAGCGATTTTTGCCTCCTTCTTACGTAGAACAATAACTAAGAGCATAGAGTATTAAAGCAAGACGCTAAAAAGGTACACGAACGACCAGAGGCAAAAAATATCTCCGTTTGGTAACATACTACGTCCGAGATTAGGCCGTATGCACTCGTATGGAGTCTCCTAGCGCCGAATGCAATAAGAGTGACATAATGAGCTTAGGTTAAAAAAAAAAAACATTCATCTTAACGACCATCTTGACTGTATTTTCCCATGCACTTAAAAAACCGTTGTTTTCAATGATAATATCAGTGTCCCACTAGGTGGCTCAGAGTCTGATTTACTAACTCTACCGAAAGAAAAAGAAAATATTTCATTATCTTCCCTCATTGTTCCCTTTTTACGGGAAATGTGCCTAGGCATGCTGGTGCATGCTTTGTTCTTTCGCATGCTAATCATGCTTTGTTCTTGCGAAAGTGAAGCCCGCTTTTCCTGTTTATCAGTAAACGAGACCCTAGCAATGATAATTACTTTTTCTTTTCTAAAAATTATGCTGCTTTTGAAACTAAGTATTACCGAACAAATCATCTGTAGACGGATGTAACTAAAAGGCATATTAATAATTTAAACCTGAATAAAGTGTAAGTTTAAAAAGTGTTCAAATGTTTGCGTGTTGTGTCTAGCCATTACTTCTGGGAAACTATCGGAGGGCATTGAAATCATCAGACAAAAAATTATTCTCCATTCATTTTGAAAATACCACAAACTGTTTCCATGTTTGATATGTCGACTACAGTTACTGACTTTTTATCGATAAAAACAATCGAAACTCCTGATTATTTGAACCATCAACATTGTATACCTCCGGCTGATTTTTGAAGTTTCTTGTTTGAATTCTTTTTCATCCCTCAGGGTTGATTCCACTGTCGCGTAATTTTTACGTGCGTACGTGCGTAAAATTTATGTTCGCAAATAAAATAGAGGCAAGCATGAACGGTCGCTCGTAAGCGTAAAAGTTGAACTTCGCTCAACTTCACGTTTAATCTCAACACTTTATATCTTGCCTCTATTCTAGTTACGTGCGTTACCGTGCGTAGCCAAAAACGCGTCAGTGGAAATCAACCCTCAAAGTGGTTCGAGTCTATTTTTAATTGCATATTATATGCTAAAGGATCGCGGCTTGAAATTCACTGATGCGTATTTACCTTCAAATTTGTCGGCTGCACAACTCTATTTCTGTTTTCTCTAGGTGAAAAAGGAAAGGCTAATAGACCTACTACATAACTTCTTTCCCTTTCCTCAAACAATGGAGCACGAAACATTTACGTTCCCTTGGTAACATTTCTCTTTAACATTATTTTCCAATAAAAAAAAAACAGGCTATCAAATTAACCTTGTTTTGTGCCATGTTAATCTTTTTACAGCCACCTCAGTTTGTTAATGTGGAAGAAATCTTAGAAGGTGAAGATGCAAATTTTGCTTTACTTTCGTTTGTCAATATTTATATGCATTTTTACAGTTTAATTCAGCTAGGAAAGTGAAATTTAAAACTTTTGGTTTTACGTTATATCCGATGAAGCGAACCTAAAAGTGTTTGAAATCACAAATTAAGACGGTTGAACGTAACGTCCTGCGGAAGATAGAAGTTAAATCTGATTCAGACGGTGCGTGGTGTTGAAGGAGATTAACTTTAGACGACACTTGCTATAAGGGTGGATTTATTTGCAACATAAGCGTATAGCTGTCGCATTTGCCTGATGGAATTTTTTTATTGTTTTAGGCTCAAATAAATAAAAATTCTAGCGGAAAAATGCCACAGCTATACGCTTATGTTGCAAATGAATACATGGCCACCCTAAGGTAGCCTACGTAGCAAGCGTTTCCTCGCGAGATTCGTCTAGAAAGCCGGGACAAGAGCAAAAAAAATATGAATGATGGGGAAGGGGGAAGGGAACGAAGGAACCGCTTGCCCGTAAACCCCACGATTTTGAAAAACTGCGTTCGCCCACGAACGCAGCTTCTGATTGGCGCGGTGCGGGTAGTGTTGATTACTTAGTATTCGAAACATCAATCAAACCAGGTATGCTTTGTTTTCGTTGCGTCACAGATCTCGTCTCGTCTGATTTGTGGTCGCAGATTACAAATGCTTTGGACTGATATTTATTGGAATCGTGTTTGTGCGAAGATTTATGAGAACAGAGTCTTCAAAGTATAATTGGAGATCGAGCAGTGGAGACTAGGGAAGGCCAATTTATTGAGAATGACGGCGTGCAGATCTGACTGGCAAAAATGGACTGTTTGTTAGAGATAACATCAACATTAATCAGAGCATCGGTACTCGACATTAGCTAATGCCGCCATGGACAAGCGATTTTTCAGCTTTTTGAAATGAAAAGATTCTTTTTGTTTATTGGAAATTTAGCGGCATCTATTGTAGACAACGTTTCGACACAGGCTGAAGAGCAGCCGCTCTGCAAAACTTATACCCGGCGGAGTGAACAAATCATTTTTGACTTGTCGACAAAGTTTCAGACGAGATAAACCCACACAATAAAAAACAAGAAATTCTGCAGCAATCGCTCATAGTTTTAACTTTCTTTTATCGTAAATCTTTGTTATTACAGTTCTTGCAATCGCCTGCAAGGTGTTCTATTAGAGAACAAAGTAATTTTACAAATCTGGTAATCCAGGGATAATCTGTTCGTTATGTTTCTATTTTGACGAGCTGTCAATTTACAAATGAACCGAACCGTGAAATATCAAGGGGCGTTATCCAGAATCGTGGGGTTTGCGGGCAAGCGTTTCCTCTTCTCCCCTCCCCCTCCCCCTTCAACCTTTTTTTGCTTCCGCTCTAACTTTCGCGCAATAACTCGATTGGAAACGCTTGCTACGCAGGCTAACCCTAAGGCGAAAAGCGAAGATGGCAAGAAAAATGCCTTTCTAGAAGGAAGTGAACTAAGTCCACTAATCTCATAGGTTTTTGTCATGGTACGACCATATCAAGTGATAATTGGTGGTTTTGCTGAGCGAAATTGTCGGCAAGAAGTTTATCATTTTTTAAATCACTTACCAAGTGTATTATTGGCGCTGATTCAAAAAGTAAAAACAAAAATACCCTAAGCCCCTACAAATTTCGATTCGTCCTGACGTGGTTGTCAATTAGTCAAAGTGGCACCAAAGAAGCTCTAACTAGCTGCTAGAAATTGTCCTGACATAGACAAAGAATTCATATCCGATTGTTGCGATAGATTATCGGTATCGTACCGATGCTGAACATATCCATGCTTACACCATGGTATTGAGGATGAAAAGGAACAAAAGAGATGACTGAAATATTGGAGCCATCTGGGAGTCGAAAAACCGTTCCCACCTGGTTAAAATGCCAAAGATCCACAATGATCTTGTCTATTCCATTTTTTTAATGACATTTTCTTGAAACGCGTAAAAGCAAGGCCTTGAGTCTAGAACTTAAACAATACCGCCCTGAAAGTAAAGCTTCGTAAAGATTGCACATCACTACCCATACTACTTATCTTGAAATAGTTATATACCCCTGTTTTAAAACTGCTTGTACATGAACAAACTTTGTTATTATCTTTTTTCTTTCCGAGATGTTTGCACACAATTTTCAAGATAAATTTCTTCTAAGGAAGTGCAGAGGCACGACTTACCCATTTGGGTCGAGATTTGACGGATTAACTTCAGCTTGCTTCGTTTCCTGAAAGCTGGAAATGAGTAGAGTCAACGCTAAGACGAAAAACAACATTCTAGCTGTTGAACACAAGCAGAAAGTGCCACGCGAAGCATTTGCCGCTGAATTTAATCAGTATTTACATTATTCCCGGAACTGTCATGATTTATTCTAGTAAGTGCTAACATCCGTTTAAATATGAATTGTAAATGAAGCAGTGAGCTATGACGAACTTTGTCCGACTCATAATATTTTTGGTTTTAAAACATTTCGGCCACAAAACGTTTGAAAAACCTGCAGCTTTCATATTAGGTTTTAATGAAAACTTTGGAGCTGAGGTCAAAATAGTTATAAGCCCCCTCTGAATTCAGTTTTGAATTAGTTTTTACAAATAAGGCCACGAATTCGAAGTTTTGGAGCAGGTGTCCCATTGTGAATAATGTATAGACTGTTCACACAACTAAACAGTCCTTCAGAGGCAGCAAGATTGGCGATCAAATATTCCCAATGTCTGGCATCATTATTTACGATCACATTACTCTTTCCTAGTTAGTTTTTACGTATAAGCTAACAAGATCTGCGTGCGCCAAGAAAATAATAATAATAATAATAATAATAATAATAATAATAATAATAACGCGAATATTTATACAGGATAACCTATCAGTTCTAATAAAAAGAACTGTTATCAAAAGGGTCCTGTAATTATCTCATAAATAGCTAAAAAATAAAAAATAAAATCGAAGAAGGAAAATAAAATAACACTAAAAAATCTAAGATTTACAAATCAAAATCTGTAAAAATCATCGACTAACAAAACTGAAAAGAGTTGTGAATTATGGAATACTATTGAAAAAATTCTTTTAAATTACTCTTAAAAGGAAACCTAGAATTTAAATTTCTTGAATGCCGAGGTAAAGTATTATAAACTAGAGCCCCTTGAAAGACAAAACTTCTCCGTCCCAATTCTAATTTGGCTTTGGGAAGTTTTAGTGAACACCCATTGTTTCTAGTGTTAATGTTGTGTTCAATTTTTGTAAAATATCCTTTAAAAGGGGTACAGACGTTATCCTGAAGACAATCAAACGCAAGCTGGCAGGACTGTCTCTTTATTAAACTCTCCACTGTCTGGACTTGATAATTTCCACCAATGACTTTCTGACTTCGACGTTCAATGCTTTCAATTCGACTCTTACGGGAACGTGACCAACAGAGACCCAAAGTTCCACAATACGTAAAAACAGGTTGAATCATTGCTTTGTAGATTTTCTCAGCACTGCTCTTCTCGATTAAAGGTCGGATTAGCCTGAGTAAATTAAATCTTCCAGCTGCTCTTTTATACATTTTGTCAAAATGTGATTCGAGATTTAAGGATGAATCCAAGTTTACACCCAAGTATTTATAGGATGACGTGGTATTAATCAGTGTTTCATTTACAGTCAAGGCTAGTTGTCTTCCATTCAATGCATTAAGCCTTTTGGCAGTACCAAAGATCATACACTCAGTTTTGCCCTTTTTTAGATTAAGGACAAGCACGTTATCACGAAACCAAGAAGACAGGTTGTGACAATCTTCACTGAGATGCCTTTTATGGATTCCAGATCTTTAGCAGCCGTGAAAGTTACTGTATCATCCGCATAAAGTGATGATTGAGGTTGACTGAAGAGGCGTATGCACATCATTAAAATGGATAGTAAACAATAGCGGACCCAATATACTTCCCTGTGGAACTCCAGAAAATATGGCATTGGCATCTGACAAAGCACCTTTGTATTGGACTGATTGCGTTCAAGAAAACAAATAATCAGTAAACCAATGAAGCTCCTTATTGTTAATTCCATAAGACGGCAACTTGTTAAGAAGGCACGAGTGACTAACAGTGTCAAATGCTTTTAATAGATCGATAAAAACAGCACCCAGGATGTTTCCACTGTCAACTTCTTTCCTGATTTTGTCCGTAAAATATGTAACTGTTAGTTCAGTAGAGCGTTTAGATCGGAATCCGAACTGGAAAGATGACAGCAAACCATTATTCTCGAGGTGTGATAACAACTGTTTATATACAATCCTTTCCAAGATCTTAGACAATACTGGTAGTATAGATATTGGCCTGTAATTGTCAGCTCATCCATGGAACCGCTTTTGAAAAGCGGTATAATCTTGGCAGCTTTCCATTCCATGGGTACTGAACCAGACTGTAAGGATAAGTTTATTATGCACGCTAATGGCTTGGTTATAATAGTAGCTGCATCCTTTAACATTCCAGGGGGAAAATTATCTACGCCGGTCGATTTATTTCTTTTAAGATTTCTCAGCTCTCTGAAGACTTCATCATCGGAGACTGAACTAAAAGCAAATAAAACTGTTCAGGTGATGTGGTTTCACATGAATTTACAGGCTTACCCCAGACAAAATTGCAAAGCAGAAAACTCTTGGTCTTCAAAACGCCAGCTATAGTGGAAAAGAAGTCACAAAAGCCCTGGGCAATAGAGGATGTGTTTGACGTTTTAGTTCCGTTTATATTTATAGCTGCCGCAGACCCTGTTGTAATTTTTGTTGGGTACAACTTCTGGATTGAAGTTTTCTAGGTTTTAGAATGTAGAATATCTTTTTCCTTACGTAAATTTGAGTTAGTGCTATTTAAACTTACCGGGTATCAAGAGGGCAAATTCAGTATTGTTAACAAATGAAGCCATCGCAACCAAAAATAGTATCATTTATTAATAATATTTATTATTCATTCAAAATATTTCCCCGATTCTGATTGGCTAAAAGCACACGTTTAATTTACCATAACCAGTTTCTGATGACCAAATTTGGAAGAATTTTGTGTTTAGCGAGGAAATGACGTCACAAATGCAGCGTTCTTGAAGGTTAAGGCATGTTAACCGAGAAGACCTGGGGACGAGGTTGAGTTGTTTTGAAATGGCGGACATATATTTCACTCGTTTCAAGAGTAAGAACTAGCCGAGAAAATAGCTAAAAACACGGCAAGAACAACAAGAACATAACTCGAAGGGCAACATCTGACATTTGGGGAATATTTGCGGAGCTGTACAACCCTAAACGTGCACTATCGAAGATGAACTTAACATCGATGGATCGATGGAGGTAGGCATGTTCTAGGCATGTTTTTAAACTAGGAATTATTTTGAATGAATAATAAAAAAAATTATTGAATTCGGCTTTCGTATCATATGAAAAATTATGGGGATCTCGGAGGCCATTATCCGTCGAGGCCGTACACCCTTCCCGATCTCCATAATTCTTCATAAGATACTCAGCCTCATTCATTAATTGTTGATTATAAATTTGTACTGCGCAAATATCAATCCAGAAGAATTTTCCTCTGCGCAATAGGCTGGTTACACGTAGAGTCTGGACCAAGTGGAACTCAACCAAGGGCGCAATCCATTCAACCAAAATTTCCGGAAATTTCGGTCCAAAACTCAATGGATCGGTTCGGTCCATCCGGAAAAGTTTCGAAAAAAACTGGTCCACCTTTTGAAGTAGACCACTTTTCCCAAACGGACCGGTCTGAATTTTGGTTGAATGGATCGCGCCCACATTTTCATTGTTTCGCACAGATAAAACACAATTCCGAGGAGGAGGTACCCTGCGAGTAGTGGTAAGGAGGAGGCGTCTGAGGGAGCACATATGAACAAGCATATTGTCGTTTTGACTCAGAAATGTGACGAATTTAACAATTTCGAGGGTTTTTAATTGGTAGTTGACTGTGCTTTTAGAACACGAGACTTGTTTAAGATTCAAAGTCGGTAGGGAACTCATAATCTTTTAAATTCTCATTTTTCACCCAAAGTAGACATACATTAGCCGGTACGTATATTTCGTAATCTCTAGAGACTATGTACAAGAAATCCAGTGTATTTACTATACAACGTCAAATGGTCACACAAACAGAAAAATTCGATTCTATCAACTGAGTTTCGTCTTTATTAATTTTATTTAGACACATTGAATATACATGTACACTTTTAAAAACTGAGTTGCTATAGAACTTAACAAAAACTCAGAATACCATCAGGTTATCGTAACGCTTAAGATAATCATTTACGGAGTTTAATAAGCATTTAGGGTATACTATGTTAATTGATGGAAAAAAAGCCAAAATTTTATCAAACTATATACTAACCACTAAGACAAACTCGACTAGCGTATGGAGCAATAAAAACTAATGAATGAGTACACGAAATTCTACAAACTTGTAACATGTTTGAATTAACAAGACTAAAAAAAGCATAGTGCATTATGTGACCCTGTAACATCAAGAGCCAAGACGAGTCATTCTCAAAGGTGCGAAAAAGCCTCTTTCCATGACAGAAAAAATATAGAGGAGTAAACGACTACTGAAACTCTCAGATAACAATGCAATGACTAGCAATTAGTATGTTTTAAAACAGTTGGTTTGTTAAAGAAATGTAAGAAATGGTAAATGAGTGATCCCAAGGGATCCCCTCTCGCTAAAAGTACATTACTAGACTTAGTATAGACACACTCGGTGATCTTGGTGATTTAGGCAATCTGATTGGTTCGCTATCTCGGACTATTCAACAATATTCACCTCCTAGCGAGTGGATAATGTGTGAGCTCGGTGTTTTTCCCATTTTTTTAGAGAGCGATCTTTTAAAAGCCAACAAAATCCTAGGGCTGACTTTTTTTAAGGCAAGAAAAGACTTGGAAGGATTCAATACGGCGTTTTTCAATTTACTGTAGCTGAGTTTTGTGTTCAATGGATTGTTTACAACTCCCGTGTATTCGCGTAGAAGAAGCCGTTTCGTGAACTCGGCGTTTTCTAACAAGAAAATTTTGGCTCAAAAATCGAAGTTTATTTATGACAAACAAATTTAAAAGGAAATGTTTGCAGAAATTCTACGTTTCAAGTAAACAGGAAAAAGAATAATACAGGAAGACGACGTCTTACCTCGAGCAACCGAGCCGGCCATTAAGTCAGCACTTCATGCGAAGAACGACACAACAAGCCCTTTTGGCTATAAACTTGGCGAGTCTCATAGAAAACAACAAAGCTCCACTTTTCTTCTCAGGTAAGGAAACAGTTCAAACTTTTAGCGGTTCCATTTAAGACATTACGCTGTTGTTTGCGAAATGATAAACTTGTGAATTGCCATATTTGAAAATTCTGCAAAGATCTATTTTTAAACTTACGCGCGATTTGATCTGTCAATCAAATTGTACTTTTTAATGGTTTTCTCTCTGGTTTTGTTGAGATCACTTCGTGTGTATATACTAAAACAATTATTCTTTTCAATCTCGGTGAATAGTGGCTTTGTGAATATCTACCTCGCCGCTTTCGCTGCTCGACAAATATTTAGCCACTATTCACCTCGATTTCAAAGAATAGTTGTTAAATATATACTATATGCTGCATGTGCTTTCTTTTCTTTTCTGCATGCTATACCTAAATGTTCTAAGTCAGTGACGAGGGTTAATCTTTACCGTGGCTTGTTTTGCGATGCCAGGGACGCATGCCACAGCTGGTTGCACGATGACGTCATAAATTTCATCATCATTTACTGATGAATAGTCGTTCTCTTGTGTTTCCAGTGGCTTTTCGCTGACTGTATATCCAGGATTATCAAATTGACAGCTTGAGTGATAGCTTCCATTCCCCCATGGAGGATTCTCGTGGAATGAGGAAACAGGATAATCCAACTGGCAGGTAGAATACTCATTCCTCGTTGTACCCACATTAGTCTCAAAGGCTCCGTACGCGTGATTTTCAAACTTACAAGTTGATGATGCGGGAGTCGCCTTCGGGGCTTGTTTTTCCTTTCGTCTCTTGCACAAAAGGACTAAGCCGAAGGTACCTATAACTGATAAGGGAAGCAATGAACAAAAAATAGATTGTATAATAAACTTATAGTGTGATAAATAAATTCTTGACCATTTCTTTAAAAGGGAGAAGATGGTTTATAGATGAGATAACTATGCAAAGTTAGGCCCAGTTCAGACGTCGTGCTTCTGCCGTGCCAAACTTAATTGTAATTTGGTTCGACTGTAGCACGGCAGGAAAACAACTTTGATTCAGACGTCGTGCCAGAGTCGAACCAAATTCAGGATTTACTGATGCCTCGTAACAATTCTTCTCCCAACTCCCCGTGGGAACGCAGTCTCGTCAAAATACATTAATAAAATTTATGAATTTTGGTTTAGCGCGGCAGAAGCACGACGTTTGAATCGCTGCCGTACCAGAGCCGTGTAGCACGACAGCGCTTGTCGAACTTAATTGCTTGCCGAACTTAATTCAAAAGTTTGATTCAGACGCCGTGCTTCTGCCGTGCTTTTGTCGAACTTAATTCCTGAATTTAGTTCGGCACGGCAGAAGCACGACGTCTGAACTGGGCCTTAGTTTAAGAAGCAAAATGTATTACATAAAGTGGAAAGAGTTATGGCAAAAAAGATTGTCGCAACTGATTAAACCCGGGGGGGGGGGGGAGGGAGGTGTCTCCAAGGAAATCTGTGGTACAGTCCGCCTGCCAGTATGACGTCACGTTTCTCGTCAGTAAATGGCGAGCAAAGTGATCATCGAAGAGACGGATAAAAATTTCGATTTTATCACGATAAAAATCTTCCGATTTCTTGGATTTGGAGATTTTAAGGTTTCTATTGTCATAGAAAACTAGAATTAAGTACTTTTTTTTGGAATGAAATGTTCATTGGTGTAATGAATTTTAAAGATTCCTTTCTATTGTCGAGCGAATTTTACGGACAATCATATCGACCGGTCACACTTTTGAGGGCCAGTACACAGCAAGATTGAGGAGTTTAGAAACAGCAATAGGAGGTTATCAAAGGATATATTACACTTTACATTGTGCTTATTTTCAGATCTTCAGAGCTAGTGGAACCCCATATCATTCCTCTCGAAGTTCGCCTAGCTGTAGCGTTGAAAGAGGAAGCTAAATGGCAGGTATTTGTGAGATACTGTGAGCATTGAATCTTGTTGCTTTACCGTATTTTAATACTGTGTTGGGCATACACCTGTAATTCTGTAATTAAATCCCGAAAAACAATAAAAGGTTTCGTTTAATTATTTTTGGGGGGCAAACCCAGTGTAGATTTAAGGGTAATAATATTCAGTGGTGATAAAGATGATGTACAAAAGGCAAGTTTAACTTTCGAAGGTGGGTCTCTGGTGAGTGTTGGGTGTAAATTAGTACAGTTTGTGGTGTACTGTGTGTTGTTTGTCATGATGTCAAGTAACATTGAAAAAATTCACCTGTTTCAAAGGAGGGACATGTCTTGACAGCTTATGTTTTTTTCTGGTCGTAAGCTTGGCCTGTATGCAGATCAAGAGCTTTTGAAATCCCTTTTCCAAAATAAAACTCCATACTTAAGCTTAAAATATATACTGATCCAAGTGCATGACCAGCAGGGTTTAAGCATTAACAATAAAGAAAAATAGGCCAAAATGAAAAAACGTGTTAAAAAAAAAGAGACTAAACAGAGAAAAAAAACGGTACAAAGGAACAGAAAACAGCGTCGCCGGAAGTCGAACCCGGTTTATCTGCACGTTCAAGCAACTCCTTGACCACTGCACCACAGTGACCCACATGATTTGAAAAATTAATTTTGTCATATCAAAACAATTTTTCCCTGCCATAAACGCTGTTTGAAGCTGGTGAAGCTGTATTTATCATGAATTCAAATATACATTTGAGGAAAATTAGTTTAAGCGCGTGTTTCAAAGCTATTTCGCATTATTTCGGGTTCAACGGGCCGACTCGATGTAGATAATCGATCGAACTAGCTTCACTGAATTTGGTGGAGAATTAGGAGATCAACAGAGGCCCACACTCGAAAGGAATGACATGAAGCTAGGCCCGTTTAATTAGCAAAAGAATAGATGAAATATAAACATGTGTGATCTGCGAATGGAACCTCCTATTCTGGAGACTAGACCTTACCTATTTTAGAGAAAAAAAAAAGGATTTAAGTTTTGATGACCTTGCCGGTTCCGTGAAATAGATGGCGATCCCACAACACGGCTCACAAAACAAATTTAAAAAATTATACAATCACGGACACAAAATATCAAAACGGTTTACAAAAGCAGATTATAGCAACACCAACCGAAGCTCACAGACATTCGATCAAATAAGCGATATATAGCGATATTTGCTAGCTTCTTGGCTTTTCCTCGACCTCGCTCGTCCAAATAACTATCGTATCCCTTGCTAATTTACACGAGGCTCTTGCTCGTTACTATGTGACGTCATACTGGCAGGCGGAGTGGGTCGAGAAACTTAGGTGGAAAGCAATAGAGTTACCTCCCCCCCCCCCGATTAAACCTAAATAAACTATCTCTCCTCAGGAATTTTCTTTTTTCCTTCTTGTGTTATTGTAAAAAAGGTAGCCCCCCACGTAGACTTTCTTTTGGTTCGTTATTCAATCCTCCCCAACGAACGAGGGGAAGGAACGCGAGACAAAGCCGGCTAAGATCTCTTTCCATCCCCTAGAAACAAATGAAAAACGTACTGATGACTATAAGAACTGGTCCACCGATAATGACAGGGAGTTTCCATGGCAACTTTTCAGCATCCTCACGCCCTTTTGTTTCACCAGCGTCTTTCGTTAAATCAATTGATGGAGAGTCTGTCGTCATTTTCCCACTAAAATGCAACTGTAAAACAAAAATCGGACACCTTTATAACCCCTAATGGCAGATGAAATACTCATTCATAAAGCAGTGATACCGATGCGCGAGGTACTGATCTCCAGTGATGTACAAGATAGGGTAACAAATAGCTAACACAAGAAGCAATCAGAGCGTGAGTTGGGTGTATGAAGTTATCATTTCATCAAGCGTGGTAGTGGCAGAGTTGTTTTTCCTTCATCTCAGTCGTCGTTGATTTTTCCAACGTTCCTGGGCATTTAAGGTGAGTAAAAACAGTTTGTACAGTTTAGTAGAGTGTGTTCTTTGAACTCGACCTCACTCGAGTTCAGTTTAGTAAACGAATTTCTTCTCACTTGCAACCTATATTGTACAGATTATGCAAAGACATCAGACATTTTCGGAAATCGGATTGTTTTTTCCTCGTTGGCACTCAGTGATAGCTGTAACTAGTTATAATGAAAATGATAATGTTGACGAAAGTGTTATGTCCCTGAGTTAAGGGCGGAAGCTAAGACACAATAGGCCCCTTCCAAGTTCCTCCGGCCTCTGTATCAAAACGGGGTCAAGTGCTCAACCTTTAATTCATGCAAATAAAACTCATTTTCACAAGAAAGGTTGTGCACTTGAGGGTTTCTGCAATTGGGAAGTGGCCTTTTCAGACCGCTACCCAGAAGAACATCAGGAATGAACAGGAGTGAATCGTGATAACGATAACGATAACAAAAATAAAGCAATATTGATATTTTATCGCAATTTACCCCACATAGCTGGATTTTTAAGTACCGTTAAGTTTTTTTACCTTTCTTCCCCCATATTCTATATCCACTCCTTTCCTCAATAGTTCTTTCAAGCGAGTTTCATCGACTTTTACAGCATCTATGAACAAAACGACCTGGGTACAAAAAAGACTAAAATTAGTACATAAACCATAAGCTTATGTTGCGATGAACTTTGAATAGGTGATTTGCTCGTCATGGTGTCTTTTGATTACTTTTACCACACTTCTTAAGCACCTTGTGCACATTAGGGCAATTTTCACTTAAACCTCGCTGGGAATTCCAAATGTAGATATGAAAAACAAAACGGACTAGATTCTGCTAGTAGCTACGGTAATAAAATGATGCCATGTTGCAAATGGCCTGTTGTTCGAAAGTTTTTCAGGATTATTCAGATGCAGAACAATCACACTTGGAGGTAGATATACCTCAAATCACGAAACGATTCCCGACTTAAGTATCCTGACTCTTAACTACATATTTACCTCTGCTCCATGTTCGGTTACACTCATTTCAGGTTTCCTCTCTGTTACAGCATTTGTCTGCAATTTTGAAAACAATCTAGCGTGGAAAACGTCAAGAAAACAAAATTGACTGGCTAAAACAAAACCATTCTTTATAAGAACCGAAATTTTCCATCTCAGCCTGTAAATAGATTCTGGTTTCTCCTGATGTTTTAGGCTTTTAAAACGTGCTGAATAAACAAAAGTAACGGCCAAAGTGTTAGAGAGTTTACGCAACGACGACGGCAACAGCTACGAAAACACCACTTAAACTCAAACTTAATCGCGCTTATTCCATCTTTTTTTTTTGTCGAATGTTGGCAGTTTTTTTTTGGAGTTGAATTCTAAAGGACTGCATCAAAGTTCAGGAAAAGAAAAAGAAAGTTGTTGTCTTTTGTTCCCGTTCTAGAAAAAACGTCAAATTGGGCAGTTTCACGTTGTAGTCGTGCAACGACGGCAGAGAAATGTACAGAAAGGCGTAATGCACGTGTAAAGTTGTAGGAGAATTTTCATTGGTATATATGCTGCACCTCTATGGCACACACGGGGAATACTAAGATATGGGCGAAAATTATTTCCGCGTATGCGAAGAAGTACAGCATAACCAGGTTTTCGTCGCTGAGGGGAGGAGGGGGGGCACAAAACGCAAGTATATATGCCCTCTCAGGGCATGAACGCATAGAAAAGCGATCTGATCAGTGATCCTGATGTTGGCAAATCATTTAAATACTACGCTCAATACCCAGGGGTAATGCAAGGGTCCCAGGAGGGAAAACGTCCTAAGTTATGGGGCCCGCGCGCCCATTTCGGAGCAAACATATCAATGAGAATAGTTGTTTTGCTTGTCATGTCTAAACCTTTTGCCTTTTTGCCAATCTCGTTGCCGTCGTCGTCATCGTTGCGTACACTCCCTATATTAAAGGTTGACAACTATATATATATATATATATATATATATATATATATGAGGTGCAAAATTGTGACTCAAGCAACTCGACATATGACTCTTCCCTAAAACAATTTCCACGGATCAAGAGAAGAGAAAAGAAATTGTCAGTAATTGAACCCCAGCGCTAGCATTTCTCCCCTTAGACTAAATTTTAATTCTTCCCCCCCCCCCCCCCCCCCCCAACGCAAAGGTAGACGAAGAGGACAATTTTTTAGTAGTGCTTTCCCGAACTAATAAGTGTATAATGTAAATGACTGTATGTCCAATAAAATAAAAAAGTCTTACGACGAGAAATCCTGACACTTTTTCTTCTATCAAATGAAGAATTTTCTTCTTGTCTCTTATCATGTTCGAGGAATCCAGCTTTCCATGGAAAAATAACTAAAAATAAAATTGCTTTACGTCAGAAGTGACAAAATACGACATCAATTATGGTAGTACTAATATTGATAATGATATTAAGTTCGAACTTTAGGCAACCAAATTAAATCGTAAGGATTACCAAAGGACAAGCAATTTTTTTTTAAAGTATCTTAACAAAGAACTAGGCCTGATACAGGCGATGGGATACAACGATTGATAAAAATTTGATACCTTTAATTCAAGAATTCTCGTCGGAGACGAAGATGGGGAGGCAGTGACTGTTACGGGGGTTTCAACACTGAACGGAATGATGCTTGTTGGTTTTGTAATCTCTGTTGTAATAAGAATTCAATAATAATTTCATCACTGACATTGCGCAAGTATTCATAAAAATGATCAAATGCGCATTACATTGGTAATAAAAGCATAAAAAAACTTTTATAACATAGCGCGCGAGCTTGCCCTATACAAGTGCTATGAACAAAATCTTTATTTAAGATTTTTTTCATGATGACGTGTTCATCTGTGTTTTTCGTCTCTTTTCCTAAGTACCCAAAAATCGACGGCAATGATGAAAAACTTTCTAGATTTTTTTGGAATTTAGCTTCGTTTTAGCACTCAAACGAATGATTCGTTGAAAAATCTGCCGTAAAGACTGACATTTAAGTGGAAAAAAGACCACAAATTGGTCTGTGTCGGAATATATCTAATTTGTATAAAGTGTCCTCCGTTTTCAACTTTTGTTTATCCTTTACAAAACGAGTTAATCATAAAGTAAGCTCAACAGCGAAAATTTATGCACTTTTGTTATCGCCGAATAATCCGATTGGAGCAGGAAAATTTCTCTTGCAATAACAAGACAAGTTACACAATAAGACATAAATTTTTAGTTATTACTCACAAAGACAACTCCTGCTAGCTCTTCTCAAGAAGCTCAGAGTGCTGTACAGTACCGCAAATGATCCCGAGACCGCGTGCAAAGAAAGTCAGTTTTACAGCCCGCCATTTGGCCAAGCTGTAGCTAGCATTTACTAGCCCACAAGTAATTTTAACTAGCCGCCTAACCCTTTTTGATTAGCACGATTGACTGGATTGATTACAATCCTTCTGTAATTTGAATTTCCCCCCAAAAAAGCACTTGCCCGTTGGGCAAGTTAAGAACAAAAATCACTAGCCCGATAGCAAAATCCTCTAGCCCCGGGCTATCGGACACGACTTTCTTTGCACGCTGAAGTTGTAATGACCAGCCATTGTTCGTAAAATGAATATAAGTTTAAAGTAGGATGACAGTCGTCTTCGCTAAAAGACAAGCTTCTGGATTTCGCCGAGCAAAACATAAACATCTTTTCAGCAAATCCAAACCATACTCTGCGACTTCTTAAGAACATGCGGGTATGGTGGAAGTTAACACTCTTTTACCTTTGTTTCTGCTTAGTTTCCCTTGATCGTTAAGGAATAAATAAGCAAATTTTCTTTCTCAGTTTTACCGGAAGAATTTTCATTCAAACTAGACGATCGTGGTGTTTTTGTAATCAGCCAATAGAAGCGTTTCTTATTGTGTCGCGCGTTACGAGAATTTTGCAGTTATCCAAAAAGCAAGCATTTTCGTCAGCTATGTTATAAAAGAATTTGCTCATGCTTTTAGCTGTTCGTATATCGAGTTATGGATGCACTTGGGAAGTTTGGAGAGCGCTCAAGAAGCTAGAGTTGCTTTTGGCTGCGCCTCGAGCAATTCTTACGCATCTTTCGTGCTCTCCAAACTTCCCAAGTGCATCCATAACTCGATATACGCACGCTAAGCATGAACAAATTCTTAAATTTACAATACGAAAAACGATAAAAATATATATACTACTACAATAAAAATCTAAAATATCGATATGTAACAATTAAAATTCATTTAACTATAAGGAAACTTAAAAAGGTGCGTCTTAAGATGGCGTTTAAAAGTATGTAAGTACGGAATGTCGCGAAGCTTGCGCGGAAGAGCATTCCATAACTTGGGTGCAGCCACCTGGATATATCATGACATTACAGCCACTTGTTGTATAATGAAAGAAACAAAAGGACCTTGAAAACGGAATTAAGCTGTAGTAAATTGTTAACTAAAAAAAAGAGAATCAAGGAAAGCGGTTTTTAACCGGTTACAAACTGAGATCATGTGTAGAGCAGGGGCGCTCGTCAGACGAATAGTGTTCAACTGGAAACGTCAACCAGCTTTTGTCATCGAAAACAGTGATTGCTTACCAATACAATGGTTTCTATCAGCTGTTCCAGCAGAGTACGTAGTTAGATTTTGCCCACAGAAAAAACAAGATGGCCGACCTCTTGAAGGTTGGTAAGTACCGCGAGGACACAAGCTGCACGTTCTGTTCAGGGAACTGTACGAACCTGCTGGACAGTCAGCTATAAAAATATAAAAACAAATTACACGTAAAGAGTCATAAATTACCTGAATGATAATGTTTAAATCGTAGCAAAACATTGCAGTGTGCGTGACTAATGCAGGCTAGCTTGTGTGGTACTTCTAAAAGTATGATATTCATGTCACCACCTTATAGAGATTTCGAGACACAAACTTGGAAAAAGGTTGTTGATACTGATGTCGTTGAAGTACGACAACATCAATGTTTTTAGTTATGTACATGCTGCTTTCTGGACCCTAGGAAACATTCATTACCAATGCAGTCTGATTCCTTTGATGTTCCGTTCAAGGCTGTGGTGAAGTTTTGGCCACACAGAATACATTCTTTTTGGCCTTGATCAGGTTGATAAGTACCAAGTGGACATTTACTGCAGTTTCCACTATCAGTATAGTACGAACCAGCTGAGCAGTTTGCTATTGAAACAATAAAAGTGATTAGAAACTCCATGTTACGAAAACCTATGTAACGTTAGTACCACTATGCGACACGTTTGAACGGAAAAAAGAAAAAAAGCCATAACGAATGGTAATGTTATCAGTTACATCAGGGACTTTCACTAAATTTTACAGCTTAAATATTCAGCCAACAATCCTGGCAAGCGAATTGAAAATGACACTCACTAATACAATGTATTTTGTCCACTGTTCCATTTTTAGGTGTAGTCAGATTTTTTCTGCAGGAAATGCAAGATGGCCGCCCTCTTTCAGGTTGATAAGTGCCACGGGGACATAAGACGCACTCACGGTTAAGGGAACTGTATGAACCAGCCGGGCAGTTAGCTATAAAATTAATGTAACAATTGTTATTATTCATTCAAAATATTCACCCGTTTCTGATTGGTTAAAACCTCAGGAAATACACTTTTTTTGACCGTGAACAGGTTGGTATGCTCCAAGTGGACATGCACTACACTTGTTGGCCCCGGCATTGTAGTATGAACCAGCGGAACAGTTTGCTTTTAAAGCCAAAGATGGTAGATATTAGAATATGTTAGTGACCAGAAAAAAGCCGGTTTCACTTCGCAGCAGTATCTGAAGTATATGATGTTGAAACGGAAGGCCATTGAAGATACACAGAGATATTACAAAACGATCACATTTGAAATGAAACCATGCAGCCTTACTCAAGGTAGTTTGGTAAGAGTTCTGATCTCATTCACGCTAGCTGAGGACGGGGGCAGCTTTTGGTTTAGGATTCTAGGCGTAGAATTTTCTCAAACGAAGGGCTAGCAATGGAAAAAGCAGCCTTTCAATCCGTCTACAGTTTTATCTCGCCAGTTGACAAAACCGAAAAGTTCAGCGCATTGATCGGAGTACTAACTCCATTTCTCACTGGTTTACAAGTCGTGTGGTGGTCGAAGGCTACGCTCCTCTGACCCATCTTAAGTATTTTTTCTGATTACTTACTAGACTTAAAACGAGAGAACCATAACTAAAAAAAGAAAAAAAAGCTATACTAATTCATTTGAAGAAACCAAGTAAAATGCCCTTGAACCTACTAAAACATTGGATTTTATCCACTGTTCCAGCTGACGTAGTGGTAAGATTTTGACCGCACGGAAGGCAAGACAGCCGACCTCTTGAAGGTTGGTAAGTGCCGCGTGGACACAAGATGCACGTTCTGTTTATGGGTGTACTAAATGAACCAGCTGGACAGTCAGCTACAAAGAGGAACACAAGGAGAAAAGTCAGTAACTTAAATTCTTTAATAAATGTTCCATGTTTAGAAAGGATACGAAGAAACCGGAGCGTCCGAATCTGAACATAAGCTATACAACAGAATAAAGAAATGGTTGCGGTTTTTCCGAAATAAAAAAAACTGTTCCTTACAATATCGAAGGTGTTTTTGGCTTCCTTTGGACAGGACAGTGTGAGTATAGATCTCTCTTATCGGTAATTTTTTTCTTTATTGTCTTGTGATCTTTGAAACACAAAATGATCAAATTTTATTTGATTGGCTACCACGCCACAAGCAAACTAATGTAACGATATTAGTAAATGGACAACTTACCGATGCAATCTAATTCTTTTTCCATCCCTTTAAGCAGTGTGGTAAGATTTTCACCGCAGGAAATACATTCCTTTTGACCTAGTCCAGGTTGGTAAGTACCAATTGCACATTTATCGCACGTGTCCTTCTCCGTGTTGTAGTAGGAACCAGAAGAACAGTTTGCTATTGAAGGAGATACCCATGTCAGCTAATTACGAATTTTGCTTTGCTTTGAATTTCATGAAATAATTAAAACAAGTGCAAAATAGGAGTTTGATCTTAGCTGACAAACCCAGGCTCGTGCCCTCGATCCCCTTCCGTTGGATTGGTAATAAAGTGTACACAACGTAAAAATTGCATATACTCAAGGACAAGTTCATTACATATTA
The DNA here is from genome assembly GCF_958299795.1 of Porites lutea. Classification (NCBI taxonomy): domain Eukaryota; kingdom Metazoa; phylum Cnidaria; class Anthozoa; order Scleractinia; family Poritidae; genus Porites; species Porites lutea. The sequence goes on along the minus strand of NC_133201.1, from coordinate 54,639,539 downwards.
ATCGCGTACCAGTCTTCCCATAACTTCTGAGTTTGGAGTGCTTAAATCTTATATCATCAAGGGCAAATATTTTCCCAAACATTAACTGTAAAAACCGAACTGAGAATCTAGCGGAGCTATCATTTTCTATATCAGTTTCGTTTGTCAATGTCGCCGAGTGGTCCGAGTGGTTAGAGGGCTGGACTTGCAATTCGGAGGCCCCGATTTCAAGTCCCGCTCAGACCGCTAGCTGAATTTGTTCATCAAATCTTTGGCCACGCTTGTAAATAGCCACCTAGTTTGCCTCCAGACAGTTGGGAATCTTAACCCTGTTCTATTTAGATTATTTGTTTCAGGCATTTGCTCGGCCGAACTTGCATTAGTGCTATAAATACTGAAAATGCTCTTTGAGAAACAAAAACTTTTCAGCTTGATTGAATAACAAACATTTGCTTCAAGACTTACTGATACATTGAAGTTTATCTGCTGTTCCATTTGATGGTGTAGTCAGATTTTGTCTGCAGGAAATGCAAGATGACCGCCCTCTTTCAGGTTGGTAAGTGCCGCGGGGGCATAAGATACACGTCCTGTTCAGGGTACTGTATGAGCCAGCTGGACAGTCAGCTGAACGGAAAGAGAAGAACGAGAACACGCAACATCAGTGACATTGTTCTATGTATATATAGAATACTTCATGGAAAGTGCCTTGCACGGTATTTACGCACTCTGCCGCGCTCACTTGTTCGATTTCTGATACAGAAACAACGAGTGCGTAAATGCCGTACAAGGCACTTTCCATACGGTATTGTGTTTATTATATACATACTGTGACATTCAACATTTTGCCAGTTTTTTTAATTTCAAAGCTTTCAGATCCTAAAATTGCCAAAATATGCCGCTAAGCACCGCGAAATGACAAAGAAAAGACGCTTCTTAAAAATTGTAATTTGGGCAAGGATATGAAGTAATCCAGTAATTACAAGTAATTTTAACTTTTTTTTCTGAATGTACAATTAAAAATGAATGATTCTGAGTAAAATGACCAGTTTGAATATAAACAGAAGCATATAAGCTTAGCTCCGATAGAAAGTACAAGCTTACGTCTCGTTCGGTTTTTTTCCCTTCCGTTATTATTTTAACTGTTATCTTCAAATTACTTCATCGATCGTGAACTTATATACAACTCTATTCCAATCCAATTTCCGAGAGCAACTCACAAAGCGAGGGCACTTTAAGGTTCAAGCGCCTATAAAAGGCGGGAAATTTGATGCGAAACTCACACACCTCTGTGGCTTTTCATTGGACGTATCATTTTTCTCACATGTGAAAAAACATCGTTCGCGGTTCTGATTGGGAGTATCGTTTTTTGTGTTTTGGTTTTCTTTTTTACCTGTGAAAAACATCGTTCGCTCCTGATTGGCTACAACTCATTTGTGTATGACAATTTACCTCATAACTTTTCAGTGAGTATGTTTCAGTAACTATCTAAAAAATTCCTCTTCCGATCTAGAATACGGACAAAGAAACGCACCCTTGATTTAACTAGCTTCATTTACTTACCAATACATTGCGCATCATTAATTGTTCCATTTGATAGGGTTGTAAGATTTATACCGCACAATATGCAAGATATCCGACCTCTTTCAGGTTGATAAGAGCCACGGGGACACAAGACGCACGTTCGGTTCGCGAGTGTACTGTATGAACCAGCTGGACAGTCAGCTAGACAAAAAAACCCTCTTAACAATAGAACTTTAGATTCTAACACGAGGACGATTACGAGAACTCAATTTTGGCAATACTAAGTAGTGCGCTCGCGTGAGCCAAAGTCATTTTGGCGGGGAAAAAAGGTAGCCGTCGCCATTCTACTGCGAATTTTTGCGCACGAAGTCACGGAAACAAGTTTTCGTAAGTTAGAAGTTTTAACATTTTGCGATCGGGAGATGTTATTTACTTTTCTGGTGGAAAATGTGAAATGATGTTTCCTCTGGAGTCTAATTTTTGAGAATACGCGAAAAAAAAAACTTTTAGATAAATAGAGCGATTTTCGTATGACCTTGATCTGAAAAATGGTTTCGGTAAGTGTTCGTTATTTCTTTTATCAACCAATGGATGAAAAGATCAAAACGTGCCCTCTTCGTCTGCCCGCCAAAGAAAACCCTAATGTGGAGAAGGCACTGTTCGACTGGCCAATCGTGTTGCAGTATGACGTCAAAGCGAAGTATCGATTGATTTCTAGAAAGTTCTCGGGCATGAAGTTTTTTCACCCGAGCGTTCGCTTAACCAACCAAAAGCCACGCGCGTTTGTATCCGTTCGACAAACCAATCAAATCGCTCTATTTCCGTTTGTTTGTTGTTTCTGTTTTGTTCGCGCCTTTTCATTTCAAGGTCACTCGAAAATCGCTCTATCGTCCTTGTAGTCGTCCTCTTCTTCGAATCTTAAGACCTCTATTAACATGGAAAAAGACGGCTGATAGATATCTTCTCGTTATTTAATCAATAAAACTTAATTAGTGAGAAAATAGATGATGAATGATTTACCAATTGCTGCCTTACCGATGCAATCGGATTCTTTTACTGTTCCATTTGAGAATGTGGTGAGGTTCTTGCCACATGGGATGCAGTCCTTTTTACCTTGTGAGGGTTGAAATGTACCAAGTGGACATTCAACACAGGTATATTTCTCCGTATCATAATACCAACCACCAGGACAATTTGCTAAATACGACAAAGAAAGAAGAAATAATAATCAGTCTTCAAACGTTCTCAATATCCAGTTCTCTCCAAAAGCCTCCCCTGGTCTGAAAAGGGTTAAACAAAATCCAGTTCTGACAATGAGTATTTATTCGGTGATTTAACACAAAAGGGAGATCACCGTCTGAAATGGATCAAATAATAATTAATAATCAATAATCCATAAAAAAATCATAATAAATAATTAATATAGTTTTGTTTTGTCGGTCTAAGATTATGCTGAATTTGGCGAGACTGAATTAAAACAAGTAACAAGTAACGTTGTAGTCATCTCTGAAGATGACTACCGCACAAGTAACGAAACGTCAGTCACTGTCAACAACAATCCCATTCAGGTCTACGTTCACCCGAACGATCACACTCAACCTACTTATGAAATGACTCCTGGGTTCAAACGTTTCATAGCTTTACTCTTTACTTCGTCAATTTCTATCATTTCTATGTTTTAAACTTACTAATACAGAGTTTTTTGTCCACTGTTCCAGCTGAAGCGGTAGTCAGATTTTGTCCACAGGAAATACAAGAAAGTTGTCCTCTTGAAGGTTGGTAAGTGCCACGGGGGCATAAAATGCAAGTTCTGCTCATGTTCTTGAAAGAACCGGGTGGGCAATCAGCTTTCAAGAGAGAATGAGAAAATATGCTGACATTTTTATATCGTTTAATCTACCTTTTCAAGGTACAAGCCAACAATTTTACGATTGCTTTTTATTGGGCGTGGCTCATCTCAACCCGAGGATAGCACAAAAGAACATTCAAATTTATGGACAAGTAGTTTGAACCTTAACCTACTGATTGTCAATAGAAACTGCTCATTTGACTCATCACTGACTGAAGGGAATTCAATTTACCTTGCTTATTTAAACAGAATATAACGAGGTCACAAGAAATATTGAGAGTAACGAAAATGAGAGTGTTTGGTGATAATAGGGCTTAACTGCTTTGAGTTGTAGTAATTACGAGCCACAGGTTGTCCAATCAGTAACCTGGTTTCTTCTGCACAAAAGAGATAACGGGCAGTGCAAAGAGCACAGTTTTTGCTATGAAAGGGGCGGGACTGCATTGAAAAACCGAACTCCTAACTGCATATCGAAGAGCAATTACCATAAATCAGAACTAGTAGGCCAGACTAGTCCAGTCGCAAAGAAAATAGTTTGCTATTAAGAAAGGCCTGTCCAGTTAGATTAGTCTCAACCATAGAATAGTATGTATTGGGGTAACAGGTTTTTAGCGAATCTCTTCTTCAAGATGACCGGTCTCAAGCCGCCTGTTCTGACGTTTGGTACGCGCCCTAGTATAATCAACATAAAACAATGACATGGAGCTACACAAGGTCTTTTCATTGTCACCGACAACCCATTCCAATTACAGTACAGGGTAATAAGGAAGCTCAGATCAGATAATTAAATAGTGAGCACTACAAACATACCGAAGCAATCTGATTCTTCAATTGTCCCATTCGAGGCTGTAGTGAGGTCATTACCGCAGGGAATACATTCCTTTTGACCTTGCACAGGCTGGTAAGTACCAACTGGACATTTAACACAGCTAGCGTTTTCTGCGTTGTAGTGTGAACCAGCAGGACAGTTTGCTAAAAGGTAGCGACATTTTTTGTTAGGAATCATAACACGATACGCATTTTTATTTGCCATGTAAAATGAACAAGAAGAGAAATTAACTATGCATAAGGAATGTGTTTGAGGTAAGATAGTTTGAACATTAATTTCAACTAAGAAAACATCGATGCTCGATATTTCTTTAAATAGAACAAGCAAAAACACATTTCCAAGAAAAATACTTGATGTTCTCCAGCAAGGTATCTCTTCGCTAAAGAAGAAAAATAATGTGATTCGTGTACCTCTACCTTATGGCTCGCATGGGCGGATTTGGGGTTGGACCGAGGGGACCACCGCCTCCCCTTTTTTTGTAGATATATTATTATTATTATTAATAATTTTAAAGAATTCTTAGTGAAATTAATAGTATCTATATAGCGGCAAGCGTGCCGGTTTACCCGTTTACCCGGCTCGAGGACCGTTTGAAAGGCTAAATGTAAAACCTTTGGTTCTATTGCTTCAATCTACAATACCTACCTTAGCTACTATACTAAACTAGCAAAGTTAACTAATACTCTACGCGAATACTTAAATACATAGAACATGAATAAAAAGAACATAGGAAAAAGAGAATTCATGATTTGAAAAATATTTGCGAATTCGTGTTTCCTGTCCGGTGTCTTTGGTGATACGTACTTAATACGCCGTACTATGTTAATAGCAGCCTGTGAGCAAGCTCTCCGTTTCGAGTGGCAAGTAAAACGAGTCGCGAGGGGCGGCGCACACGCATTTCCTTTCGTGTGCGGCTCTCGCGAGACTTCTGGTCACTCCCCCAAAAGGAGAGCTTTCTTGCAGGCTTTGTTAATAGTTAAGGTCATGTAAGGTATAACTGCAAGAAAACTGGAAACTTACCACAAATAAAACCATTTCCACTTAGGTATTGTCCCTCGGGACATTCGGGAGGTAACGAGTAAACTTGTACGCTGCCAGGTTCTCCAATCAGAGATGAGGTATTCCATGGAACTGTGAAAGTCTTGTTAATAACCTCTGTGTTAAACTGTTGTAGCTTCTTGAACATGTTAGCCTTGGCAACTGCGATTGCTTCAACTATATCTACATAAAGTTCTAAGTTGTCTTGTTTCCAAGTCTTGTTTACAACGTTTAAAATGAATATCACGGACAGCCTTGAATCATTTCGTGAAAAATATTCTAATTGAGAAATTAACTCTTTTGACACATTCAGAGAGCTTGCCAAAGAGTGGAGGAGGATCCTTGTTAAACTCAAGTTTCTGTCAAGCGATGATGGCTCTATGTTTATGGATTCAGAGTCACGTGGGAGCGGATTTGGGGCAGAGCTGTTAGAAGAATTTGAGGATGAATTCGAACAGCGAGTGGTGAGATTGAAGGCAACAAGAAGCCTTGGCAGCCCAATTGTGTGATTTGATACATCTAATCGGGCTCTCTGTGAGACCGCTATTCCATGGGCGTTAGATGCATTGCAATAGTAATATCCTTCTTGTTGAAGATTAGGGTTAGCAATGAATAAAACAGGTCCGGTTTCATTGACTTTGATAGCCAACGAGTTCCTTGGTTGAAAGAACCACTGAAAAGTAGGTAATGGGTTAGCAGTTGCATTGCAAGTGAATGTCACTGGCATTTGGCTTCTAAACACCACCCTCTGTGGCTTTGGATGATCAGTGATCACCGGTTTCCTTTGAACTTTGACAAGTGTCACGTTGGAAACTGTGCTTCCTTTGTTGTTTGAAACAATACAATAATAAGCACCTTCATTTTCAGTGGTGATGTTACCTACGTGGAAGGTTCCATCCACTGATTCGCTTAATCTATTATCGTTTTGTCTCCAAGCGTACTTTAATCTCTGTTCCTCTTTAGCACGACAGCTCAGTGTCAAGTTGTATCCAGGAAAGGTAATGACTTCTCCCTGAGAAGAGGATGTTATGCGTGGTAATCCACCACACAAAACCGAATCGTCGTACGTTAAATTCATTAACAAAGCAGCACTAGTGAGGGCTTGCTCGGCCTCTTGCATACTCATATCTTCAGTTGTTAATGATTTTATTACCTCTTTGAGTTGAGGAAGTGCCTCTTTGATCTCGAGGGCCCTTGGACTGTCTTCAAATTCGTAAAATTCTTTTGCTCCCGCAAAAAAGTATTCAATGCAGTCTTGTGTGCCAGAGCACTCTTCAAATTCTTTGGCAGAAGTAAAAACCTCGAGAAAAGCCCTCCAAGCTTCAAGACTACCATTCCAGTGTTGTGAAGAATCATTGTTCAATCCAATGATTCCATCTTTTAACACTTGTAACATTTCCACGTATTCTTCCAGAAACGAGTTGTTTGAGTTGTCACCGCTGCTAGCATTCAGTGATACATTTTGTGACAGAGAACTATTGACGGCAGTCTGGGTTAAAATTTCCAGTTCTCTTAAACCAGAGGAAAGATTAAAGTTCAATCCTTTAACTGAAGCAATAAGGTCTCCTAACGAATCAAACATGTTTTTCAAGTATTGGTGTGTTTTGTTCATAAACAGGCATGCATATTGGTAATCAGTGAAGCTAGAATCTACAGAATTAGTTGAGTTTTCTGAAATCGCTTCTGGTATGGATCGTTTTCTTCTTGCGTGTTCGCCAGCAAACAGTTTGGCAACAATGCTTTTGGACGCCGAGCTAATTGAACGTTCTTCTTGGTTGAAATCAACAAGAAAGCGAATAGTTGCTCGTTTCCCACTGACTGTGCTCGCATTACTTTGAAAAGAAATCTTCCCAAAACCCTCGGATGGCACGAAAAGGGAAAATTTCAGTTCGTCAAGATCTACAACCTCCTTGCCGTCTGAGGCGTTTAGGGCCTTTGCTATTCTCAACCCAAAGTCAACAATTCGTCGAACGCGCACCAAAGAAGCATTGGTGATCTCCACTGTTGAAAATTGTTGATTCATGTATGCTTCTACCTGTTTAAGCAATGTAATTGCCTTCTCGTGGCGCATTCTGGCTTTCTCAAAGGAGAACGTTGTAATTTTCACCTCACTAGCAGCATTTCTTAACAAGAGAAATTCAGGTAACAAACTTCTATTCCGCACGTCTAATAGGAATTTGAGTTCCTTCAGGGAGTTTTCACACTCATTGTTGGTTGAGATGCATTGAGGATCTAACACTTTTGTTTCGCATCCTGTTTGCTTGCAACAAGTGTAAGGGGGCCCATATCCACCGGGCTTTGTCCTTTCTGTTTGACCAGTACACTCGACTTTCTGGACGGCTGTGTCAACCGATTTGGTCTCGAAAACTTTTTCATAGTATTCGACAGTTCGATAGCCACCAATTACCGTTTCGTAGGTATCGTCACAACCACTGAAGGCGCTACCAATTGCTCCACCAATGACTCCACCAATCAGTCCACCAATTGCAAATCCTTTCATTGCTCCATCAATGATTGATTGAGAAATATCCGATTTGCAGTTACCAGTATATATCACTTTATATATCGGAACCTGGAATCTTTGTTTTTCTTTTCTTGTTTGTACCTTTTCAACTTTTATGAAATTTTGTACTGTATCACACTGATGCTCAAGAAATGTGATATTCTGAAGATCTTGACACAGATCAGGGACGGCACAGCCGTTTTCTAAACAGGTGTAGTTGCAATCCTGAATCTCACAAACTGCGCTTTCGAGGTCTTGGAAATGATAAAATGTGCTGTTAAAACGCACTTTAGTTTGATGATACCTCAAGCGTGCTTCGCGAAGTGCGTTCTTTGCGTTTTCTTTCATGATCCTCAAGTCCTCGGCAGTGGACTTTTTCGATTGGAAGACCTCCTTTGCCGATGACAACTTCTTCTGCGCAGAATAGAAAGCCACTTGGGCACTCGCCAATCTTCGTGAAGCCTCTTTTGCTAACATTCTTGAATAGTTTGCGATCTTATTTTCGAGGAGAGTATGAAGACGTGAAGATCGCTTCATTTTTCCTTCCACTGCAAGCAAAATGGAATTCCATTTTTCAACGTTCTCTATTTGGGCTTTGACAGTTAAAAGTGCATCAAACTCACCGAAAATGTCCCCCGATACTACGAAGGATAACTCATTTTCAATCATGGTAACAGTTACCTTTTCCATCACTCCAAGTACGTTTACAAGGCAATCAAAGGTGGTTGTGATTTGGTTACGTTGACGAGAGAGAAAAACGGTCACTGAACCACCTGCTGGGATTGCCATGAGGTCATTAAGAGAAATAGATCGTAAAGCCGTTCCCTCGACAAGTAAACCAGCAACTTCTCTTTGTGTATTAGGACGACACTGGTTACCTTGTAAGGACCAAACAATTGACTTTATGTTGGGGAAGCAGAGTCGCTTGTGACATATTTCAGCAACCAACTGGAAACGCAGTCCCAGGAGGTTCTGGTTAATAGGAGTTTTAGAAAACGATAGCGCGATGGTCTTTGGGATGTCTGCTTTTAATCGAACTATACGATCGATAACGGTTATTATGCTTGTTCGGTTTCTGTACGGTTGTAGCTGGGCTACGAGAAGGTCAAATGCCCTTGTTATCGTGTCAAGGTCATTGTCCAGCTTTCGTACAAGGCGCTTTAGCTGAAACCAATTAGAACTCGAGGACAGAATTCGACGAGCTTCAATAACGGAGGTCAGCATATTTTCTGCTACTACCTTCCACTTCCCGGTGTCATATCGCAGTTCCGGTACCGAATTCTCTACATCGAGAAGGATTCGTTTCATATCCTGCGTTTGCAATTCTAGAAACCTCAAATTGTACCTTCTATCCTCGGCTGAGTTGTCCTGTCCGCCGGTAACTGAATGGTATATTTGCAAGTATTTTAAACCAGCATTCGGTCTTATAATTTGAGACAACGGATTTGCATTGAAGAGCTCGGCAGATCTGTCAAGTGTTAAAACGAATCCTTGAGGCACCTTGCAATCATCAGTATAGCCTGTAAAAAGCGTTGTCCCTCAAAAGTAAAAAGAAAAGAAAAAAATAAGTATAATATAATCGAGTATAATTAGGAGCGGGTAAATCGATGACCTTCTCTATTTTTTTTTTTTAATTTCATTTTACGTTTATTGACAAAACATATATTACAGTTGCAAAATTTAAAACTAAAAGAAAGTATATATCGATATTACAGATTGGATCAAAATTACATAAAGACGAGAAAGAATAATACAGCAGTTGTAATGATACGCACAATAACGATAGACCTGCTAATTAACAGATTATTCCGGTAAGATGGATACTTACTAACTAATTGAAGGAGGGGGTTTTTCGAAATCGTATCTCCAACTGATTTTAGCCTTAAATTCATCCAAAGATAAGTCCTTAGGGGCTAACTTATTTATGTACAAGTAATATTTAGCATTCAAAAGAGTAAAATCGAGCTTTTTGACAATTGCCGAAGAGCTTTGATTCTTTCTGTCATTATTAAGACCAAAAATTAATTCACTTGAGGATGGCGCAAAGGAGGTGGCATTCTCGACGTTGAACCATTTGATTACTTCTGAAAAAAACCACTTGGTCCAGTGGCAGTTACAAAAAGGATGAATTGTTGAATCATTTTGTCTGCAGTAAGGACAAAGCGCATTTTCTGCAATACCATACGTGAACAGTTCTCTTTTTGTGACGACAATTCTGTGTAAGAGTTTAAAGTAGAATTATCTTAGTTTGTTATCTCTGCAAATATTTTTCACACGGGAGAAATGATGCCTTGCAGGTATTGTTTCAGGTAGGAGGTCTCTTTCCCATTTCATGTTAGCGTTTATTTCATGTTGATCTTTACTAATCAAGAGCCAGTAGTAATTTCTATTTATCATTTTAAATGACCTTCTCTATTTTGTGACAATAAATTATAGTGAACATGCATGGAATACATTCCTTTGAAGAACCAAAACGTTACCAACGAAGTGTCTGATATACGGCCAATTTTATGGTAGGTGTCAACTTGTTTAAGCTTTCTCTAATAGTGTCATTGTCAATGATATGATGTTGTCAACGAAACCAAATGATAAGTAAGTTTCATAGCTGTATTTTAACGCTTCTTCTATCTGTTCTGAGGACAAAACGAGGACTTCAGCCACGTAACGTCTGCATATATCTTCATTCAACTTTTCATTGGATCAGACAGGTTATGAAACTCATGGTTTGGGAAAAAAAATTAAGATAAATGGGGCAACGAAGCCATGCTCAATATTCAAGATGGAAATTCCCCCCAAAACTTACCATCTGTCTCGTGATAAATTAAAACGATTATTAAATAAGTTTCAGTGCAAACGAAACGAAATCCAACGAACACAACATGTCTATGGCTAGCACCCAAATAAACTCGTGGCACGGGACAAAACTGCACTAGTCGAAGATCCACAATGTAAGTTCGCATTCGATTGCTTCATTATCAGCTTCTCTATTATTTTCTGATAACTTCAACGAACACTAACGGTATGAGTCAGGGCGGATAAAGGTTGGGCGGTGAAACGAGCGCGTCCGAGCAAAAAGGTGTGATGCAGTGGACTGGGACTCTGCTTAGAAATGTCGCTTGTTTTCGACTTCGGTCAGGGCTTGCGATTTGGTTGTTCCATTAGACACTGCCGCTGTCACGGAATTATGGCGACTTTATTGTTTTCTTGCACTTCTTCCTCGTTCCTTTGTGCTGGTACGCTGTCTCCGAGAGGCAAATGTTGCTATTTTTTGCGAAAGGTTTCATTGGAGTAGACAAACATCTCTTTCAAAGGGTTTCTCTTATTACTTCCATGGTCTTCCATGACTCTACCACTGAATTATATTTTCGTTCTACTACTCGCCAATGTCAATGTTATTCCAAAAGAAAAACAACTAAGTACTGTCTAAAACACGAAGGAAAATCTCATCCATGTCAAAACTAAAAGACAGCAGATCGTGTTTCATAACTAGATGACGTGTATTTTATAAATGCGTGCAGCTCGTGCAAGGTGAAATTATGCTAATTTCAATCACCATCATCCTTCTTTTTAATTTTGAAAAAAAAACATTTCATACGTCTTTCGTTTCTTCGAAACTTCAAAACTAGTTTCCCCTCAGTTTTTACTGTTTATCTTGTTTTGTTTTAGAGAGAAAAACGGAGAAAAACCTTACAACTAACCTCAATAAATGTTGTTTACATGCGGTTGCCGGATTTGTGACGCATTACGCGAATCGCCATGGCGCGTTGCACTCGAGAAGCAAAGTTTGAAGCAGTACAACGCCACTATATCAAAATATATCAATCTAATTTTTTGTTATGTTATATAAAATTTATCCCTCTTTAACATTTGCAAAAATTGAGGTTAAGAGGTGTTAAGCTTTTGCAAACGAAACGGCGAAAGACGATTAGGTGATATTTAGTGGAAGGAGGAGGTATTCAACACTTTCAAATTAAACTCAAATTTTGGCATTATACGACCAACAAGTTTGACTTATAGCCATACAGACATAAACATATGAAACTGTTTATTGATATTGTTATGAAACGAATTTATCTATCTAACATTGTAGCCTGAAATTACAGAAAGAAAACAGGATTTCTGGTTTGCAAGAAGGAAAATTTCGCCGGCCTTCAAGCGCACCGGAAGCGCGGAAAGAGCGCTCGTGCCCAGGGCGGATAAAGGTTGGGCGGTGAAACGAGCGAGTCCGAGCAAAAAGGTGTGATGCAGTGGACTGGGACTCTGCTTAGAAATGTCGCTTGCTTTCGACTTCGGTCAGGGCTTGCGATGTGGTTTGTCCATTATATTTGACACTGACGCTATCACTGAATTATGGCGGCTTGATTTGTTTCCTTGCACTTCTTCCTCGTTCCTTTGTGCTGGTACGCTGTCTCCGAGAGGCAAATGTTGCTATTTTTTTGCGGGAGGTTTAGTTAGAGAAGACAAACATCTCTTTCAAAGGGTTTCTCTAATTACTTCCATGACTCTACCACTGAATTATATTTTCGTTGTACTACTCGCCAATGCCGATGTTATTCCAAAACAAAAACAACTAAGTACTGTCTAAAACACGAAGGAAAATCTCATCCATGTCATCCATGGCAAAGATCGTGTTTCATAACTAGATGACGTGTATTTTGTAAATGAGTGCAGCTCGTGCAAGGTGAAATTATGCTAATTTCAATCACCATCATCCTTCTTTTTAATTTTGAATAAAACATCTCATACGTCTTCCTGTTTCTTCGAAACTTCAAAATTAGTTTGCCCTCAGTTTCTACTGTTTACCTTGTTTTTATTTTAGAGAGAAAAACGGAGAAAAAACCATACAACTAACCTCAATAAATTTTGTTTACACGCGGTTGTCGGATTTGCGACGCATTGCGCGCCATGGCGCGTTGCACCCGAGAAACAAAGTTTGAAGCAGTACGACGCCACTATATCAAAATATATCAATCTAATTTTTTGTTATGTTAAATAAAATTTATCCCCCTTTAACATATGTAAAAATTGAGGTTAAGAAGTGTTAAGCTTTTGCAAACGAAACGGCGAAAGACGATCAGGTGATATTTAGTGGAAGCAGAAGGTATTCAACACTTTTAAATTAAACTCAAATTTTTTGCATCATACGACCAACAAGTTTGACTTATAGGTATACAGACACAAACATATGAAATTGTTTATTAATATTGTTATGAAATGAATTTATCTATTTAAAATTGTATCCTGAAATTGCAGAAAGAAAATAAGATTTCCGGTTTGCAAAAAGGAAAATTTCGCCGGCATTCAGCGCACCGGAAGCGCGGAAAGAGCGCTCGTGCCAGTCCTACTCCACATCACACATTAAATGAAGAGCGGAGCGCTCGTTTCACCGCCCAACCCAGGGCGGATAAAGGTTAGGCGGTGAAACGAGCGCGTCCGAGCAAAAAGGTGTGATGCAGTGGACTGGGACTCTGCTTAGAAATGTCGCTTGTTTTCGACTTCGGTCAGGGCTTGCGATGTGGGTTGCACATTAGACATGTACACTGCCGCTGTCACTGAATTATGGCGGCTTGACTTGTTTTCTTGCACTTCTTCCTCGTTCCTTTGTGCTGGTACGCTGTCTCCGAGAGGCAAATGTTGTATTTTTTGCGGGAGGTAGACAAACATCTCTTTCAGAGGGTTTCTTTTATTACTTCCATGACTCTACCACTGAATTATATTTTCGTTCTACTACTCGCCAATGTCGATGTTATTCCAAAACAAAAACAACTAAGTACTGTCTAAAACAGGAAGGAAAATCTCATCCATGTCATCCATGGCAAAACTAAAAGACAGCAGATCGTGTTTCATAACTAGATGACGTGTATTTTATAAATGCGTGCAGGGAGTCGTGCAAGGGGAAATTATGCTAATTTCAATCACCATCATCCTTCTTTTTAATTTGGAAAAAAACATCTCACACGTCTTTCTGTTTCTTCGAAACTTCAAAACTAGTTTCACCTCAGTTTTTACTGTTTACCTTGTTTTTTTTTAGAGAGAAAAACGGAGAAAAAACCTTACAACTAACCTCAATAAATTTTGTTTACATGCGGTTACCGGATTTGTAACGCATTGCGCGAATCGCCATGGCGCGTTGCACCCGACAAGCAAAGTTTGAAGAAGTACAACGCCAGTGGGCCACTATATCAATATATATCAATCTAATTTTTTGTTATGTTATATAAAATTTATCCTCCTTTAACATACGTAAAAATTGAGGTTAAGAAGTGTTAAGCTTTTGCAAACGAAACGGCGAAAGACGATCAGGTGATATTTAGTGGAGGGAGGAGGAATTCAACACTTTCAAATTAAACTCAAATTTTGGCATTATACGACCAACAAGCTTGACTTATAGACGTACAGACACAAACATATGAAATTGTTTATTGATATTGTTATGAAACGAATTTATCTATTTAACATTGTAGCCTGAAATTACAGAAAGAAAATAGGATTTCTGGTTTGCAAAAAGGAAAATTTCGCCGGCCTTCAAGCGCACCGGAAGCGCGGAAAGAGCGCTCGTGCCAGTCCTACTCCGCATCACACATTAAATGAAGAGCGGAGCGCTCGTTTCACCGCCCAACCTTTATCCGCCCTGGCCCAACCTTTATCCGCCCTGCTCGTGCCAGTCCTACTCCGCATCACACATTAAATGAAGAGCGGAGCGCTCGTTTCACCGCCCAACATTTATCCGCCCTGGTATGAGTACTGTTCACGCCTGCTTCTAAGATTCTCTCATTAAATGTACATGCTCCCTTGACAATTCCAGGATTACCCTATAGGACTTTTCAAAAACGGTGCTCAATAGACAGTGCAGAGTTGAACAACAGTAATGATATTGCCTAGCTCCTTTGCCTCCTGCTTTAATGTAAAAACGTTTATGAATGATAAACATAATACCAAAAAATAGCTTCGAAAACATTTCTCACCTCCAAGCTTTGCTTTTCCGATCATTTCGCTAGCATAAAATGTCAAAACAAATATGTCGCCAAGGGCTTGCAGGGTTATGTTGAACTCAACGGAACCATGGAAAACAGATTTTATTGGCTGAGAAAAATAACTGGAGAATACCTGGAAGAAATGATAACAGATATATGTAAATAATAAACAGATCTTATTTTTTGTTTTTAATTATGTAACTGCCGGGTCAGTTTTAAGGCCTAATGTGGACTATTCCTTACGGTACGAGGAGAGATCCGAGGGAAAAAAATATATACAGTGTGTTGGCCCAAGATTAATTTCGGTTTGGGGCTACAGTATTAAAGATAAACGCCTGAGGATTCTGATAGACGCTAACAACAGAAAACTATTAGGCTTCGAAAAAGACATAGACGCAGTCAAGGAATTGTGAAGCGAATTTAGAGAACAATGAAAGAAGAGGAAGTAATGCTTATAAGCAAAACATAGCTTACGACACAGCCATCAATAATACCCCTTATAAGGCACATTTTGATGGTTTAGACATGGAAAAGTCATATGATACAGCAACTTTTCTAATCTGCATGAAGGATGTAAATTCAAACTTACGGCATCTAAGTCTTCTGAGAAAGCAAAGACTTCTCCACTTATTTTCATGTTCACAGAAATTTCTGAGTCACTGCCAAGGTTGATGTTTGCACGTCCCTGCCACCACCAGTTATAATGAAAATCCGAGAAGTTTTCAGCCAAGTGACCATCTGGTACGTTGCCAACGATCTTGATGTATCGTCTCGGGGTTGTAAAACCAAAAGAAGATATCAGAAACTCCCACCCCCTACCAGCCATGTCTTGCATGAACTGCATCGTAGCAACTTTTTTGCTTGCATTTTGGGATAACGTCATAAACTCCCCTGACTCACAAATATCAGAGGTAAAACATGAATCTTTGCTGGATAACGAAAGGTGGTTGTTTTCAACCGAGATGCTGTATCTAACCAGTGGACGATATAGGACTACAGCTGATTGTTCGTTATGCGGAAATCTGCAGGTTGGTCGAACGAGGTGGGCCTCATTGCTTTGAGTGAGGTGGGCAAAAGTGTTTTCTACGTCAAATAAATCGTTATCTGTCCTTACCCTGACCGTTAACCACATCGGCAGTTGCTCCGAAAAGTATCTTAGAAAGGAATCGGGCAAGGCATCTTTTTGTATCAATTCCATTAAGTCACCTGCTGTAAGCTGGTTATCGGAACATTCAGGGGTTCGGGGTTGTTGGTCGACTTTCTGCATAAGATCGTTAACATTGGTGAGTTCGATTAGTCTTCCCATAATATTTTCTCGTGAAAAATGCGATGAAGAAAAATTGTACCCTATCAAGCTCAGCGGGATCGTCTTGTTGTGAGACGTAATAATATGGACAGAACCAGACTCAACGTTGGTAGAGTTTAATTTTGTTGAGTTCGACTTAACAAGTAATCTGATATCACACGCCTTGAAATTGGTCAATTCCTGTTTTTGGCAACCAGCAGGTAATTCACCTACCAACAGTCCTAGTCGGGTGTAAATACTCTCTTGACTTGATACCTTACGACCTATAAATATGAAGCTTTCCTCTGGAACAGTAAAATCGTGTTTGTCGTTCCCTTGAAGACTGTACGATACCATCCCAAGGCCAGAATTGTGACCAATCAATTGAAACGTTGCCCTTGAAGATGGATGTCGAATGATTAGTTCCTCGGGCTGGATGGTTATATTTATAGAAGGATGCAAGTTAATTATCAAGGATTCATCCAGCTTTGCTTGCAGCTCAAGAGTGCCCGAGGGATTGCCAGACACCAGTTTGGGAAAGTCGGGAGGGTTAACTTCACCTATTTCACAGTGAGCACCAACATATCCAGTCTGATAACAATCGCATGAAAACTGCTGTGAATCGATTATTAAACACTTGCCACCATGGCGGCAAGGGTTCGGCTTGCACAAGATTATCTCTGAAAAGAAAGGAACATTAAAAAAAAATAATAAAAGAGATAGTATTTGACTTAAAAAATGTATCTGGTCAGTAATATAACATATCCAGCATTGCAAAGAGTAGTTTCCACACTGCCAGCAGAACCTTTCTTTCGTTTGAAGAATTTGGCGCACTCGTAAACGACTCTGCATGAATCGAATAAGATCTTTCTTGAGTATGCGTAGCATGTTGCTAGGATATAGTTTCAAACCCAGGGCTTGCAGCCGAGCAATTGTTACAGCGAGCTCACTAAGTCTATCAGTTTATTAATTAACGGATGGTCGCACTCGAATAAACCTGTTTGACGAGAGGAAGCAAGATTGACTAGTCTAGAAGTTTGGGTTGCGGTGACCTCAAAAGCTTGACACGATTCAGGCAAAGCGTCCTTTTCTCCTTCTCATTCAAGGAGACAAAAGGATGTTCTGCTCGCAAGGCGGAGTGTTTCAAGCTTCCTTCAGACACCAATGCAAAAAGTGGGTTTAAAAGTGAGGTGCAACCTAGGTTTTTTTTTTATCTGCCTCCAAAGTGTCTGGACTCGGAAAGAGAGAAGTAAGAATTCGCTGGAGTTATATGTTACAGATCCAAATAGTGCAAAGGTAAAACTATAAGGGTCAAACAGTGTCAATACCTTTTGTACCAGTGTAATTACCTGACAAATTGTATAACAAAATTGCGTTATCCTATAAGTCAATACAGACCTTCACACGAAAAGGCCCCCATGTCCCAAGCAACTTCGCTAGAATTAGTCAGTCTGCAAGTGGCAACATTATCACCGACGGCAAAATAGCCATCCACACAGCCACGTCTGCAGCTTGATTCAAAGGTAGAGTGACAAGGAAGGAGCACTTTGCCTTTCTCAGGTGGTAACAGCCGACCGCAACTTTTTGCTATGTTGAGAACACGAGAGAAAAAAATAAATGAAGTGATTGATATCTCTGAGCAACAACCATTTTCAGCTTTTGGTTTTAAGTTTGGTACAACAATTGAGGTCATGTGACATTGTCAACATTTCTTTTACTAAAATTATACCTAACGTGTAGTTGGGAAGTAACGGGCTATAGATGGAAACGAGGTCTGTAGTTGACCTTGTTTTGATATATTACCTTCCTTATGTAAATCATGCTGTTCTTATGCTAACTTGAATTTTTCCGGCATAATTTCCATAACAAAAAAAAGGAGGTTTGTATCAAAACAAGGTCAACCCAGCCTCAAATTCACTCGAAGGCTAGGGTACTTTAATGCCACCATCCACTTGACAGTCATTCTTTTCTGCCAAACTCTTGGTTCTGCTCTTGACCTTCCTCTTTGACATAAATTGTTACAAACGTTATCCAGTATAGAAATAAATATCCTGGATACTCTACATAAGGAGTAACATACATTCTTTAGACCGGAATGTATCTACTTCCAGTTCAATATGTCCATCATGTAGATTCTCCTATGCCCCAGTTAAATTCATACCGTAGCAGTACGTTTGTTGTCCATCCCATTGAGAAGAATTGAGGCAAGTCCGTCTATGAGAACCTGATATTTGGTAGCCATCACTACACGTAAACGTGCAACTCTCATTGGTTACTAGGCCACTGCAGGTCATACGTCCATTTGGTGGAGGAGAGATGGCCTCACATGGAAGGCCTGTGAGGAGAGAAATTAAACCAATAAAAACAATCTTCTTCAGGGTACATCATTTTGAGTTGCAGTACCTGGGCTGGGGAATAAACAACCCTCTGAAAAAGTGAATGAGGGTCAGTAAGATATATACCTCTTATTAGCCGAGTTTTCGGTCCGTACTGTAAATTACGGACCGAGTTTTTTTCCGTCGATTTATGGCCCGCGCGCCGAGAAAAAACGAGGATCCGTAATTTACAGTACGGACCGAAAAAACGAGGCTAATAAGATGTTTATTACATGGCCAGTTTGGGGGACCGGAAACAAGTGCAGGACGCGCGATTTGACAATCATTTGACAGGCGTCAAGACAGAAAGTTTTTATCGGCTCACGTAAACAATAGCACACAACAAAGGGTTTCCGAGGAAGTGAAAACAAATTCGCCATGTTGAAAAAGTTTATTTGGTCAAAACTAAGAGCGCTGTAAGTTTTAGCTCTTTAATGTAACGCTGGAGTACTTTGGAAACCGGGCACTGTGTCTTTCTCGAAGTCGTTTCCATCTTTCGTCCGTTGGTCCTTGTAAAAAAAACACTGCACAAGGCAAAGAAGCTTTTCAAGGTAAGTTTGTTGTCATTGTCGGAGGATTTGCTCGTTAATTTTTTTGGGAAACCTCTCGAATTTCTGCCAGTTTATTTTTGTCTTCAAGCGTAATCTGCGTTAAAATTTTTAAACACTGACCATATTTTTTTCCACGGACAGGTTACGATTCAGTTTTTTTTTTCGTTCTCATTCAAACAAAGCTAGGTTAAAATCTGGAAAGGCAAAGTCAACATCCCAGTCCTCAGGGTTTACAGACAAATTTTTAAGTATATTCGTGTAAAACTAAGAGCACTACAGGTAAGTATTCACTCGCCAATGTGACGCTGGAGTCTTTTGAAAACTGGACATTGTGTCTGGCTCAGAGTCGCTTCTATCTTTCTATCGTTGATCTTTGGAAAAACACTGTAAATGACAAAGAAGCTCTTCAAGATGATCGGGTGCAGGCATGTTTGTTATCACATTTGTCGAAGGAATTACTCATTTTTTTTTGGCAAAACATCTCGAATCTCTGCCAGTCGATTTTCGCCTTCTTAACTGTGTGATACGATAAAATTTTCAAACACTGACTAGAATCCTCTTCGATAAGATTACGAGTTAGTTTCTTCACCGTCTTCGTTCACAAATAAACACAGTTTAAAATGTTGAAGGACAAAGTCAAGATCTAAGTCCTCAAGGTTGATAGACGTAACTTAATTTCAATCTTTTTTCCGAGGTAAAGAGATTTAGAGCTCCAAAATGAGCATTTTCTTTGAACTTTTGGTCTGTATAGCAAGTTACGGACCGCAAATTGACCAATCGCATGGCGAAAACAGACTCAGCCATATAATAAGAAGAATTATGCAGATCGAGAAGAATGTATAACAGCCTCGAAGATCAGCATAATTATTCACATCGTACGAAAGCCGAATTCAATAATTTTTCTATTATTCTTCAGCTCCTGATTCTTTCAAAATCACTTTCTAAGCTCTTAACAAGCTTACCTCCTCGTAGACTCCACTAAGACTCCACTAACTAGCCCATTTTACGGTTACAAGTGGAAACGAGGCTGGAGTTGACAAATTGTCAGAATAAAAATTTATTGGATGCATAGCCAAATTTTCTTACCCAAGGTGCTCCACTGCGCGCGCTTCTCGCGTACGAGAGCTCCGCTAATATCGACAATCTGGTGGGATACACAACATAAAACAAACTGATTTTGGAAAACCAGTGTCAATTAAAATTTCTAAGGTGTTACCTTCGCAGTTTCTCAAATCAGGTTTCAGTTTGTAGCCTTTGAAACATGAACAACCATAAGAGCCAGGCGTATTATGACAAATGTGTTGGCAAGAATGGGTTCCGCTTCTGCACTCGTCAATATCTATGTTAAACAGGAAAAAGTATAACTTTTTTAGTAATTGAACTAGTGATGATTCAGCACATCAAAAGTCGATGTAATAGACTCACATGTTCGAGATTGTTGCTATTAGGTCAAACAAACAGTAGGGCTACATCTGACTCTAGATTAGGAGATCTTCAGACTGTATGTCATGCTGTATGTCCCGTTAGCCTTTGGCGTACAATTTGAGGCATATCAGTGTGATAAACCCTTAACTACACGTACTCTCAGGGCTAGATACATACTAGTTATGCGATGCTTTCGACTGTTATACCTTGAAATATCCTACGCGAATGATAACCTGTTTTTTTTTCTTACATATTACAGGTTAAAATTGAGTTCAGTTAAAAAATTTTTAACCTATAGGTTTATTCTCAATTTCCATTGTCTCCAAGCCCAACCGCACGGACGCTGGAGTGAAACTGCACAGGTGATAAAAGTAATTTAGCTAACCCTTACCCCGGCACCTTTTTCCATCGTAAAGAAGACGGTATCCATTGTTGCAGCTGCATGTGTAGTTCCCTGGCGTGTTGTGACAGTTTTGATCGCATCCAGCTGGAATTATGGTCGTGTTTAGGCTTTTTACAAACACAGGATTACATTCGTTTACATCTGAAAGAAAGATGGCGCAGGATTAAATGGGCATGCAAAGATCTAATAAACCAGAGAAACAAAAAATGGAACACGACGAGGAGTAGTTGCTGAAGTAAAAAAAAAAGTGTTAAGCTGAAGCCGGTCTCGTCGATGTTATTTGCCTAATAGCATCGCCATTCAGAATATCTGAGCTACATACTCTTGCTTGTCATCGATTTCTATAGATTGTTATCAATTTTGTTAATCGATAATAATCGATAAATTATTTTTTCTGAGTTAGATTTCTTATAGACTGCGAGTAGTCCTCATTTTTCCTCAGGCATAAATCAATTGATATCGATCATATCGATTGATTTCCGATATCAAACTGTCATTGATCTCGCAATCTGGAGCAAATTTGTTGCGCCCAAAACGCGAGTGATCAAACCTGAGCAAGTTTTATTATCATTGTTCAGTGCATATCCAGAATCACATGAACAGAAAAAGCTGCCATGGAAATTATTGCACTTATATTCGCAGCCATGGTGTGAAGTTGAACATTCATCGTGATCTGCAACACAAAATGTCAAACTTTTTAGAAAAGTTGGGTTATGGGCTCCTGGTAACATCAATGACTTAATTCGACATCAAAAAATACATAATTGCATTAGCAGCCCGCAGCCTGCACAGGAAACGAAAATGAACGTAAAACATAAAAGAAGATTCCGCCATCTTAGCATGAAAGATTGGCTGGGTCCAACTGATTGTCTTTTTATCATGAGAAAAAGGGCTGCTAAGATACCTAAAAACAGGCGTCCCCCCTTCCAAAAAAAAAGACACTGAATAATAAACAAACACAAAGGCTTAAAATTTTACAAAAAAACTGCCATGTTCCTTCTTTCAAATAAAACTACAGACGACTAGGAAATATTTGAACGTTGAACACTCATTTATCTCCATAGCTGCCTCACATGCAGTTTGTCACTTACCTGAGCAAGATTGGCCATTCGAATCCAAGAAAAATCCTGGATTGCAGCGGCAAAAATACGAGCCTGCAGTGTTGACGCACTGCTGAGCGCAGAAACCATTGTTGGATAAACATTCATTTACATCTGATAATGATAAGAGTAGGTAAGTAAGTCAGCACGGAAAGACCGAACCATCCAACACGTGATAGTCAGAGTACTAGTACCTCACCATCGATATCAAGATCAGTTTTGAAAATAAATGGATGTCTTAACACAGTTTTCACCTTCACAACTAGTGCCGTCGCTCCTGAGGCGAAAGCCCCCGTAACAACCACAAGAGAAACTCCCTGGGGTGTTGTAACATCTCTGAGAACATCCGCCATTTGCAGTGGAGCATTCATTGATATCTGAAACGAGCGATTAATGATTGCTGCTTAAGAAAATTTCCATCGTCAATGGTTAACCCTACCTCGATTAAATTTATACAGCCACAGAATATATTTTTTAATTTCCTTTCAAGTCTACCAATAATTTACGTTCAACCTGTTTAAAGTTTCCCTTTTCGAAAATTGCAAATTACTAAGATTATTTAAAAGACTAACGGCCATTTATTTAAACCCGCGCCCGTGTTTAACAAAACCGCGTTCTAAGCCATTTTCAGTTTGCCCAACGCTTTTATTCAAACACCATTTGTCGTAAATAAAGCATATGGCGTAGACTGGAAGAGCACTATTTCTTAAATTAACCCATTAGGGAAGAGATCTTGATGTTCAATTATTTCTTAAACCGTGGCCTAAGTTAGACTTCGCAAAAATAACCGGCCCTAAATGTTTGAGCATTTCAAACAACATCCCCTGTGTAACCCATCTAGCTGAATCATTTTGAACTACTTTAAAAACAATTTTAAAATAAAATTTTAAAAATGGAACAAAATGTGTTACCCTCGCAGACTGTTTTGGCGCCACTTTGTAACTGGAATCCTGGTGCGCATGTGCAGGTAAAGCTACCAATGGTATTTGTACAATTTTCTCCGCACTGTCCCCTGCCCAAACTACAGGTGCAGGGACTTTCGATAGCGTCACATTCATCAATGTCTAGAAAGTAACATATCAATGTAAAGATACAAAGTAAAATTTAGGAAATAATGCCTGATCTCAAACAACAACATAGCGCTTGTTTAGAAAAGATCCATGCGCAAATAGTCAGTCATCTTTAGTTTCTGTGAAACGGTGAAAACTTTTAGTGTTCAGAGCATTAAAAGTGGCAATGGATGTACATGGATGTACAATATCCTTGCTCGTGTCATAGCTCCTCAGTTTAATGTAATAGCCTTTAATGCGAGATGGTTTCGGCGTTATTGGAATTTCTAAAACAAAAATTACGGAATAAGTTACGGAATCACAGAATAAGTTCGGACACCTCTAGCTGCTGGAAGTGTTGGCATGTATGTTAATTTTAAAGAGGGTGTTATCCGGATAACACCCTCCTCGATCTCCATAATTCTTCATAAGATACTCAACCTCATTCATTAATTGTTAAATATATATACATATATAAAACTATAAAATTTGACGTGGTGAGAGCACCAGCTGCCTCAAAGTATATTCAAATCAGCTGAACAGATTACAAAGAGCAGAAAAATTGCATCAGCTCAAATCAAAGCCCACTGATATTTTCGAAGCTTCCCATAAGGAAGGGCGCAAAATATTCCAAGCGGAATTTCCAGTTTTCCCATGTAAAGGGTAAGTACCTGGCGAGGTAAACTATACCTGTGCATCCATGAAATCCATCTTTGGTATATCCTTGGTTACAGAGACATTCATAGGAACCGTAATTGTTACTACACCTTTGATCACATCCACCATTATTTGTTGCACATTCATCCAAGTCTACATGTAAAAAGGATAAATGAGGCTATTTAACAATTATTCCTCGAGCCCGAATGGGCTCTGAGTCAATAGCCCATGAGGCCGAAGGCCGAATGGGCTATTGACTCAGAGGACATAAGGGCGAGAGGAATAATTGTTTTAGTAAAATCCAACTAGTTGGTCAAAAATATTGAGAGTAAAAAAAATTTAGCTAGTTAAAAGCTAGACTGTAATCATGAGGGTTGGGGGATCGCCTCTGGTCGTACACACTTTTTTAACTACGTTATGTCATACATCACGGGCACACGAACGCTTGGTAAGTAATGCGGAGAGCATTCGCTTCACACAAGTGTGGCCCAGAAAGGAGTCCTGGCATTGACGCCTTATGTGGGATGAGATTGTTGGTGGTTCCTTCCCTCGCTTAGAGGCTTTTCTCCCCGTACTCCCGCTCAACATTTTGATTCAGAATATGGTAAACAGTCTAGAGCCGACTTTGTGGAAATGCGTCCTCTAAAGTCATAACTGTATTTTCATTTATCATGGAAAGAAAATAAAAATAAAATACCTGAGAGACAGGCACTACCGGTCCATCCGGGAAAACAAGTACAGTTATCTGGTGACTGGCAGATACCACGATCGGAATGACATCCTTGCGTACATATTGCTGGTATAAAGAACATTTATATTTACAGTAGAACCCCAGTAACTCGAACTTTGAAGGGGAGTGAAAAGCAGTCCAAGTTAGCGGATCAGATCAGATCCGGATTGGATATTTAATCAGTCAGGTTAATAATCGATAGTTACTGATTTTTCAGCGCTTTGGTGTATATTGTACAGTGCAAATTTAACTTTTTTTATCAGAAAGGGTAACATGATTATGCTTTCATGAGTTAAAACGCGATCTTTTCGTTGCACCAAGATCAAATTGCTGTACCAGCCTCTGTTAGTTTTCACGGTGTTTATACCGATTGTACAACAAGAAGAGCTGATGGAATCGCATCCAAGTGGAGTTGCAAGAGCCAGAATTCGAGTTATTGGGGGTAAATTTCAGACTGTAATTTTTTTTTCATCAAAGGAAAGGGAATTTAGTTCGAGTTAGCGAGGAGTGGAGAGGAGAAGTGTGACGTCACGTTACCATGGTAGCATTATTTCTGGATGACAACAAACCCAACGACGAAGGCCACGACACAAAAATTGTCGCTTTCTTTTTCTAAACTTAGATAACGATGGATGCGATCCCAAAGAAAATTTCGCCAAGATTTGCCAAGTTAAATAAAATTGAATAAGATCGGTGAAGTTTGAAATAGTGCGAATAGACTTTTAAGCGACTTTATCGGTTTCATTGCCATCCAAAAATTCTGCTGCCATGGCAACGTGACGTAACGACTTCTCCCCTCTATTCGAGTCATCCGAGTTCGAGTTCACCGAGTGAAAATGACTGAAAAGTGGGGGTGAAATCCGAGGGAAATGGGACGGGGGAGTTCGAGTTATCCGGGTCCTCCTGTACATGTGAAGCTGTACAAGAAGATTAGAGTGTTAAAATCGGCTCCTGAATGTTAAGGCAATTCGGCTCTTTTTTACAAGTTTACTTTAATCAGGAGATTTTGATTTGTTAAAATATCATTTTTTTTTTCGCGCACAGTCGTTTGTTATTGGTGTATTTAGTTAACTACCTCATCCCGAGCTCTCAGAGACTTCGCGAAAATGAAACCAGCCAATAAGAAACAAGACGCGCGATCCGGGGAAGGGGCGGTGGCGGTTAAATAGCCCTCTTCTCCCCAGCCCCTGCACGTTTTTCGCATCACTTTATTCTTCGCGCACTACTATCTTGGAGCCTGGGACTGGCTATACTAGAGCTCAAATTAACTGTACCTTTTAAGCATTCTTTTGAATCAGAAGATGCCTTCTGCCAGCCACTACAACAATATATGACCGTCACGGTAATTTCCCTTGTTCTGTCGACAGGGCGGTGCTCTATCCTTGATCTTTAAACAGAATAAAACACAAAGGTCAGAAGTGCTTATGAGAGACATTTCATTCCTAAAAGACAATGTGTGATAAGAGACCCAATGACAAAGGAATGGGCCTCCTCTTGTAAAACTGAAAGTGAAAATGATCCTTGCAGTTGAATAAACAACTTAAGGGGTTGTAAGAGAACATGAAAAAAGAGGCTTGACCGGGAATAAAACCGCTTATTCAACTGCGAGGATCATTTCCACTTTCATATATTTATCTGCAGTTCAAAATATGAGTCATTTCAGATATTTCCATTCTTGTAAAACGGCTCCCAAATACCGAGTATAAAGGTTGTGTGGGTGGTCCTCAGTGCCAGCCGATTCGCCAGGCGGAGAAACCGAGACAAGTAAGAAAGAGGAAGATCGCTGTTGATGCCTAGTAATCGACGTGTACAAACTTTTCTGCTTCAAACCTAGGATAGGGTATATAAATCAGAGCATTTGGGTCTAGAATAGGGTATCATTTTTCAGGAAACTGATCCGTTGGTTGTAGATTTTATCTAGACTAGGGATTGTGGTATAAGGTTTTGTTTTGAATAGAACACTGTGCTAGTGACCTCAGTATTTTCTGGAAAACAGCTACTCTAGGATAGGGGGGATCTGTGGAGTTTACTCTAGTATAGGGTAGCAAAATCCAGCTGAACTAGCTCTAATATAGGTTAAGGGTTCCAGGGTCCCAGCGGCACATCCCCACCCAGAAATTCCTAAAGTACCCCCCCTACCCGGGCCTCCAAGTTTCACATTTAAGTATTGCAAAGTATACAAAGAGGTCAACATGTGCTTAAAAGATAAAATAAAAATAAAGGTATTTTATAACAAACAAAATAAACTGTTTTTATGGAACATCTGATTTCACCCACAGCACTCGGCAATTTCCAATGGGAACTACCAATGTATAGGTGGTGACGGAATATAACTGGAAACTGGGTGTATTATTAAATTCGCCAAAACAATAAGATCGGTAAGTGACACAAATTAAACTACAATATAGCATACGTGAATACCCAAAAATACAAAAAGAGACACCACAACAATGAGCGCCAGTTACAACGGGCACAAAGTGCTGACCAACTTCTCCATTTCGAATGGTTAGCGTCTTTAATGCATGTGATTTCTCTGGAAATCTCCGGCCAAAAGGAGAGCTTGCTCTCAGGCGGGGGGGGGGGGGGTACTCCCTTCTAAGGGCTTAATGGGGACGTGCGGCCAGCCAGGGTATGTTTTTCGGGATTTTTGTCTTAAACAGGGTATCGAATTTATCATTTTTTGTCTTAATCAGGGTATCGATTTATCAATTTTTGTCTTAAACAGGATAAATGTCTTTAACAGGGTATTAAAAATCGGAATTCTGTCTTAAACAGGGTAGGAAAATCAGCGATATTTGTCTTAAGCAGGGTCAGGGTATGAGGGGCCGCGCCGCACCCACAGGCTACAAAAATTTGCTTACCTTGAACTAGAGCACCTGGACCAACAACAACAAAAGCCACAACACGTGCTGGTAGTAGTGAATACTACAACTTGCGTGGTAGTTTGATACCGAACAGTTTGCTGGGTCTGCCTGGAGCACACGTTTCTCCTAAAATGAAATATAGTGAAACCTTTAGCGGACACCTTCGGGACCTTCCCAAGTGCCCGCTTAATAGAGGTTTGTAAAATTGCGCAATGCTTGTTGACGATTAACTTTTCAACGGTTACTCTGTACTGTGATAACGTTTCATGTCGTTAAGGGAGCTAAGGAAGCTGTGTTGTACTTTGTGCAAGACTTTCCGTCTAATCTACAGTTTATTGACAGCTAAATTATTAATCGACTACAGTACGTATTTCAAGGAGGCAATCCAATATTACTATTGTCAATTCCGTTCTAGAGGTTATTAACAATAGAAATTAGCCAAATAGAATTTTTTTAGTGTCCGGCTGAATAGGGGTTCGTTATAAAGGGAAATATAAGACGTTAATTTCGGGACCCAGCTTAGTGTCCTCTTAATAGAGGGTGTCCTCTTAATTAGGGGTCTGCTTAATAGAGGTTTCACTGTATAAAAGGAAATCTGTAACTCAGCACAGAGCTTTCCGTGTCGACCGTCAACCAGGGTCTGGAAGAGGAGAGGGAGGCTGATCCTGCATTACCGCGATTTTTTTTTTCACAACACCCACATCCCCAACTTCTGTCATCTCTCTCCCGAATACTGTTTTCTTTCCCAATACCGCATCTCGTACCCAGTGACCGATACTCGCTGGAAGGCAATCGAAAGGGAAGAGAAAGGGCATTTCGGGTGCGTGAGAAGCGCGAAGGGCGCTCGAGGAAGGAGGTGTCGTGCCCAAATTCCCTTCCTTCTCGCTTTCGAAAGTTCAGTCACACCCTGTGAAAGCGCAAGGGCACTGCAACTTCATTTCCCTTACGCATTATGGTCTACAGGGCAATACATACACAAAACTTTTACGTGTTCCGCTATGACTTGCGGTACGCTTGGTCAGGAAAGCATAAAAATTACTCAATTCTGCATGCAAAACGAAACGAATCAGGGTTATAAAATAAAGTATTTTGTCTTAAACAGGATAACGAAATAAACAATTTTTGTCTCAGTAACGTGGTCAGGTTTTGAAGGCTTCGGCGGTATACCTTTACTAAACTGACCTTAAGTGTACCCTTCCCCCCCCCCCCCCCCCCCACAATCCCGGGGATTACGATCATGACATGCCTTGAGAAAGTATTGAATGCAAGGCTGGTGATACGGCAAAGGGGTGATATTTCGGTAGCCAATACTTTGGCTAACAAAATTTGTCCTTCTTCGGATCGGGCCAGAGCTACGCTGAAAGAAAATTCTGCAAGAGTTTTTCCCCTGGAATGAAAGGGTTAATTTACACAAATGGTTAACGATTAACTAGATATGCAAAGTTTGGCCATTACTGAAACCTGGGTCAGCATGATCTCAAGTTATTGCTACTGGCCATGGGTGGTCCGCTTCAATTGAAATATAAATTCCCAGGGTTTTTTTTCTAAAACGGGGCAACTACATGTCTTTCTCCCCGAAATGAAAAGCGGACTCATTTTCCAAAATGGCCAGAGAAAGTCATTTTTGGGGCGAGGGGAGGAAGAGTAGGAAAAGGCTTCAAAAGGTTGTTTTGTGGTTCGAAAGCAGACAAACTTTTTAATAACCTATTATAATTTTGAAATCTTTAAGAAGGGAGGGTTTCAGTCGGGGACTGTAGTAATCCTAGATCCAAAACAACGAAATTGAAAACGAGATACCGGGTCTCACTTTTATGCTTCCAATAAAGTGAATACTAAAAAAAAAAGCAGTATTAGGAGTATTATTACTGGTTTGATCCACTCAGTGACTTTACGAAAGCTAGAAGAACAAGAACAAAAGCTTCTCTGTTAAACTCTATTCTTCACGCAAATTCGGCGAAAACTATGAGTGAACAATGAGACTATTCTGTGAACTATGACACATTTCTTTATAATTGGACTCCTAAAAAATCTTCAATATTTGACAAATTAAAAGAGCTGAATTAAGAGCGATGAAGTTTGCAACAGCGCGAATTCACTTTTTGGGTGATGTTAAGCTCCCTAATAATCAACTTACCCAGTTCGGTTCAGATTAAGAGGGTTATTCACTTGAGTTTGACTCGTTACCTCTTGGAACAGCATAACGAGAGAGACAACAAGAAACAACATGACGAAGCGGCACCTCGCCAAACTGTAATGCTTTTTTATTGCAGATGGTATTCTTTAAAGTCGGTGTTTTTCATGACTGCACAGCAAAAGTATTGCGAAAACAATGTCTCCGCAGTGAGGCGCTTCCTTATTGACAGGTTTAGTGCATGTGTAATAAATTTACAAAACTAATGATAATTAATGTTCTTTGAAGTTATGACTTCCTGCTTGATCGGGAATTTTTTTATTGGTCACTTAAGGCAAAGGAAGTCAACATTTGCGCTGAAACGCTATATTGGTGGCATTTAAGATCAATTTAAAACACTATGTTCCAGATCCGTGATTAAAACTAATTTGCTCTGATCTACTTCCCGATTTTCGAAGAATTTTGTGGTAAATAAAGTCGTGGAAAAGAAGGAATTTTGCGCTGAAGCGCCACTGTCCAACCCTTACTTCACCCCTTGTCACAAAACCTATGACTTCCTCTGTTTTGATATTATATTAGTTTCAGTTTTTCTCATTGTTTGTTGTTTCCAATTTTTGAAAACAAAGGATTCTCGTGAACACAAATTTAACAACCTGTATAAACCAAAAGAGACATATATGCTGTGTTAATTTTTGCTGTTACTTAAATTCATCGGCCGCACTAAGCTCCCATGGTCGGACATTTTATAATGCGTCTTGGCTAACTTGAGATGGTCGTGAGAAAGACTGAGTCGACACTGACTGAATAAAATCTTTCTCATTTATAAATCAGGCCCCAGTTAATATTCAAAAGGTGGATAACACTATCTACTGCATATATCTCTTGGCTATTCAGCCGAGACAACGGCGAAAATTAGTTTCCATAAATACTTATCCGCGCTGGATAGTGATTAAAATTATTCGATGTTTTGACGTGCTATCCAACGTTTGAGCAACCTATAGTCAAACTTAAAGTTCAAGAACACATTTCTACCATTGCGCATAAGCACTGCTAGCAGGGAAAAGCACGCACAGACTTATTATTTGGGATCTTTGTTACAGGAACCTAAGTGAGTGGCTCGTTAGCTCTAGGGGTATAGAATGGTCTGAAAATGGTAAATTCGAGACTTTGCGAGACTGCGAGGCCCCGGCACGTTTAAAATTCGAGACCGCGACTTAGGGACCGGTCATTATTTATCACCTGGGGGGGGGTCGGAGGATTTTGGGGGGGATCACTTGATTTTTAGGAGAACAGAGGGGGAGATCAGTCGTAACTGAGAGCCCAAAAGGGGGGGATCACTGAAAATTTTGGAAGGATTCAGAGGGGGGACCACTCAAATCTGCTTGAACAATGCCAGTTTGAAAGCATACAACATAAATGTGCCCATTCTGCTGGGAGATGATGGCATTTGCAATCTCAATTTGTTCTATTAACACAACTTTATTTAAAAAACGGAAGTCTGTCACACTGGCGAATGTGTGCATTTCAATTTATATCGAGAAAGCTTTGTTTTAACGCTTTTATATTTTTCCTTTTATAACGTGCTCATGACTTAGCTAATATTCATCTTTAAACATGACAGGTGAATTCTAATTTGTGGACTATATAAACTTCTGATAACTGAAACATTGTAAAAAGCGTGTTTGTTTAAACATAAACCATTTATCGCCTCTCCAGGAATGGTTGTCCTGTGTCAGCTCTATACTAAATTCGATTCAACTGCTTCATCTGCCTCATCTTGAGCCTCATCATCCCATTCAACAACTTCATTTGCCTCTTGAGCCTCGTCATCCGATTCAACAGCAACATTTAGTCTCCTTCGGCAGGTTGACCCTGGACTTTGTGCCCTTAAAATGGCCGCTACTTGCTCTAGATTTTTTGCTAGGGTCGTGCTAAAAATACCCTTTTCTAGTAGCCATAGCAAAGGGTCTAGATGCAAACGCCTTGTTAGTTTCTTAACAAAGTCAGCATTGATGCTATCTACAGGAGTAACTCTATCATTCTCTTCGATTGAACCGAAAATTTGCCCCGCGACCTCGATTGAGGTCAAGTTTCCTAAGAGATGACGTGCCCTCTGCTGAGTCGCTTGTGCTTGATTTTTCGGACCTTCCTCTTATTTTCCTTCTTTCTTCTTGACATTGTTGATTGTCTCGCGCGCAAAGGAAACTTCTTTGACAGGTTAATATGCGCTGTTGTCAACTTGTTGGATGCGGACTGAAGTTCCTCGTGCAGTGTAGTGATTCGCCTATGTGCTTCTTCTAAATAGGCCAACTCATCGCCTGCAAATGACTTTAGAGTGTGGTCCTCTGAAAACAGCTCCTTACGTTTGCTATCGATCAATGACCGTAAATCAGACGCACTGTTCAAAGTGTCATTTACAGTGCTTAAGCAAGACTCGCACTTTGCAACGTCACTGCTGTTGCAGCTGTTTGTGGCTGAAATGAACTTTTTAATGTTTTGGCACACTCCATATCTCTCATTCTTGCAGTTTTAAGCAAGATTGCTTGTATGTCAACTGAATTCAGATGTCTAGATCCAGACTAGAAAAAGACACGGATCAAGAGACACTTTTAAAAAAAGACTGCGCGATAACTGCTTTATTATGCTGTAAGTACATCATAGTTAGAAATACTACCTGTATATGAACGTTTAAAACACTAAATATACACGTCGAAAGGTGAATATGGGTACAAAGACATGGGGGGGGGGATCACGAAAGTTATATATAGTTATGAGGGGGGATCACTTCAATAAAATAACATTTAAAGGGGGGATCGGCTAAATTTCATCGTGTTTAGCCCAAAATCCTCCGACCCCCCCAGGCGATAAATAATGACCGGTCCCTTAGAAGAACGCAAAACTACCCGAAAACGAGACTTGGAGACCTATTATTGGGCCAAAATGTTCCCGGCGAGACCCACGAATTTCGAGGAACCATTCTTTACCTTTGAAGGTCACAGGTTTGACTTTTTATGGGAGTACTCGCATTTTTTTCCGAGGCCACCTGTGTCACTGACCGAACAACATCTTTCTCATTGTTTTCACCAGTGTTTTTGATGAATTTTAACCCGGCGAAAGACTTAGAAAAACATCCGGTTGGAAAGCAAAGCCCGTGCTGGTCTGCCGACCATCCGTGAAATAGAATACGACTGTGCCGTTGAAATCGGTTTGAGGTATTTATCATTGTGCCAAAAGCGTGATTTTCTTGAGCTATTTGATCATATATATTTCGTTGTGTTTAAGGGTCTAGTGATAGAGTTTTTATCCTGACATACAAAGGTGTAAGATTTTTTTCGCCATTAACGGCTTGGAAACTAAAATTTGATAGCATTTTGTTTTGAATAAGGGTATGGGCATGATTTTCAGTTGAACATGCCTACCGAGCGTAAAAATCGCATCCAGTCTGAGGATTAATGAGAGAGGGAAAATTTTATATATTTAGGCATGACAAAATTCAAGGGAACATTGGTACTTAGAAATAACATCTCATAGGCATGGAAAAAATGGGTTCATGCCCTCGCAGCCCAAAATTGACCCAGCTAAACTTAGGTCCCAGATCTCTTGCCGGGTTAATAATTCATTCCCAGTTTTAGCTCCTCTGGTTTGGCATGCCGGGCATGCCGATGGTGAAGCCAGTTGGTTTGGCATGCCCGGCATGCTAGGCAAGAAATTGGCATGCCCAGCGAGACTGATTTTGATGTTCGCTTCAGCATCATATCCTGAGAATCGCATATAATCGCCAAATATATCTTAGGGAGCTTGAAGTTACAGTTTTCATGCCTGGCAATAAATGCAGATTATAACAAAAAAAGTCATGTTTGTCACAATGTGTGTCACGGGATCGACTGGCAAAACTGAAGACAGAAGCCTAGATTTATAAATAAAAAGCACAACAAAACAACATTATTCATACATAAAATAGAATACTTAACTTGCAATCAAAGATTAATCCTTTTATTTCAAACCGATACTGACATTTCTGGGTCCACATTTAAATTTGATCGCGGAAAAGCGTCTTAAACAATAAGATAACAAATCTTCTCAGTATAAACTTATCCATGCTTAAGTTTTATCGTGTCGGAATGTTTCCCGGTCAACAGCATTAAAAGACTGGTGAAAATGAAGCTTACCAGGTCGTTCAAGTCAGTACGAGAGTACGACGTTAATACTGCAAAGACGTTCTGATTTGGTGAATTTGGACTGCCTTCTCAGAGAGATTTTGCTTAGTTTTTCAGTGCGCTTCTTGCCGGCTATGCGAATCTCGCAAACTGTTTTACTCCTTGCTGATGATAGTCCTTTGAGCAACGTCATCTGCGTCATCCGAAGATACCCCGAGCACGCACGAAATCGGCCGAATTTTCGGAGAAGTGTTTTCGCGGATGACGAGGAATCTAGTTTGTTGTAGCGTGGCAGTTGTGGCGTCACGATGTCGTCATGTCTCTTCGCACTTGTTTGTCTTTTTTTTCTGCGGTGCATGGTTGAGATGTTGGTGAATGCTGGACAAGAAATGGATTCTGCGAGAGACTGTAAGTACAAATTTAGTATTAATTTGGTAAAGAAAAAGCCTGAATATCGAACAAATCCCGTGAATTATCCTTTTGGCATTCAGTTTATCTTGCTGTTGAGCATGCCTAAGAACTCCGGCATAAGTGGTTGTCAACTTGTTCACTTCGGATTGTTTCTGTTTGTATGTCTTGTAATCTTCTTCTGCTGCTAAGAAGACTAGAGAAAACTTCAAAAATAAGAAACCAAAGCTAAAAAAAGTCAGTTCTAATTTTATAGCTCGAGTATAATTATTTTTGGCACCTACGGTCATATTTTTCCACTGTACTGGTAAAGTTACTTATTTTTGCTCATAGTTTGACTGTTGTTTGAAAGACAATCAAACGGATATTACAATCACTTTTGGAGACAAAATAAAATATCCGTAAATCAAATGCCAAAATCAGATTTGGATTTCGCTTTAAAAAAATGAACATGCTGCGCGTGTCAATGCAAAGTTGTAAACAACTCAATATAAGCAGTCTGTGAATGTGCGTTTAGGTCCACAAAACTAATTTTTCTTTTGGACATCTCATCCAAGCAAAGACTTAAGGCTTACATTGCTTGTCTACGAGTGTACTACAAAATGCTTTGCTACAGTAAGCCTCTGAGAGGCGATTCTGGTAAATTTATAGGACGCTAAAATGCAAATAATTCTAAGCTTAAACAACCTGGCTGGGTCCGACTTTTGAATTACAAAATGTTCAGGTTTGCCGGCTCTACTTTAAATGAACATGGTTTTTGAAATGATTTTGTAATATTTTAACCCGAAAATTATGATTGGGTTATAAGCTTTTAAAACGGACGAAAACTAAGCTAATAAACATGTTCAATGTAAAAAACTAAGATTTAGTCGCTTTTTCAACTTTGCTTTGTGGGCCGAAAAATTTACCTTTACGCAAAAACAAAAGCAAATAATGAGCCTTTTATTGTACATATTTTCTGAGAATTTTATCTGATCAATTTAATGTCACTAGCATTGTTTTCGTATAGGAATTTTCCTAATTAAATGAGCTTTTAATTTAATAATTTTGATACTCTATAAACTTCTCATTTGATAGCCTCACTTTTTTATACACCGATTGAGAAACAAATTCGCTCTCGTTAAATCTTATTTTATGACCTATTTATTAGAACTCTAGGTAACATACGAAATGATGTAACCGGACAGGCTTTAACCTTTGGTCCTAATTTATTTTTTCTTCGCAACCCCTAATCAGTTGACGGGCCGTGAAAGAATATCGCCACAAAAAGATGCGAAAAAGTTTTCGCTGAGTTTCCTTTACATATTCCGGCTTTATATGGGTCTACACCCCAATTGCCTGCTTAAAAATGAAACTGTTGTTCAATTAAGTGTCAGTCAAACTCGGTATAATCTTGACTTGCAAATCCAAATGTAAAGGTTTATTTCGCAGTAGAAAAGCGTGTAAACATCATCGAACAGCGCAATGTAAATTGGCTAATGTGAAACCACGTTTCTTTCACTTTATTTACCATGTATTTACCTCAATTGCACACTCTTGTGAAATTAGCCTCAGACAATTAGTTACGACCTTTAACAGACTCAACAAGCCAGTATGAAAATATGTTAAGAGAAGCTGAGCTCTACATGTTCTATTTCTTTTTTTCATATTGCCCTTGCATGTGTTAAGATTCCATTTCTTTTTTGTTACAGGTAACTTCCAGACATGACGAGGAGATAATTACTTTTCTAGAGAGCAATCGTTTGATACCGTCAGTTATTACTGTCTACTTCGAGTTAAAAACGAAGAACACAGACACTGGTAATGACAAAAAAACATTAATCCCTGGCAAGCCTACAAAACAAGAAAGAGGAACTCAGACTCCTTATCAAAATGTGAAACAAGATAAAAAGAGCTTTTCTAACGTAGGGAAAATTGCGTTCGAGAGACTTGTAATTGCAACGTTATATTCAAGCACATTGCATTGTCAAACATCATAATTTACTGAATAATGAACAGTGATTTTGGGGCTTAGCTCAGTTTGTAATGAACTTTAAAAGATATTCTATAACCTTGTATTTTTAACAGCTCTTATGGAACATAGATGCATTTTATTATACAATGAAAATAGTCTCTGTCTCTCTTTTTACTGATTTCAGTCAATTCCAATTTATTCGCAATGTGAAATGGGAATCCTATTAAAGACTCATTAAAAGGGGTGAGGAGGTTTTACAATCCCCCAACAGGTCATCTCCACGATGACGCTGTTTTATTACTTCGGCAGAATCCCTCAGGGTTTTACTTTCTTGTGAAAATTAGAGCTTTTGTTATTTAAACTTCGCTGGGACAACCAAATCTATGAAAATGAAAGGAATAGCAATGACGTCATCGTGTAACCGTACATCAAAAGATAAGCACTGTGATCTGTTTATTTTTTTTTTTTTAGCCAGGCTTTAAATATCTGTAGATTCAAGGAATTATAGCCTGTGCGTTGAAACATGCCAGAGACCGATTTTGGCATGCCCGGCATGACCCAGATTATGGCACGCCCGGCATTCCAGAGAGTTTAGCATGCCGGGCATGTCAGAAAATTTGGCATGCCCGGCATGCCGGGGATTTTGCTGGGTATGAATTACTTATTACTAGAACCTAGGCTTCTCGCGGCCTGGGTGAGAAGGTCACAGAAACTCAAATTAAGCTTACAGGGCATGCGAAATTCTGTTGCATGCCAATTTCAATGCAAAACCACTCTGGGGCCACCCCCTCTATTACCAGTGAGCAAATCATTGACGATAGGCATGGGAAAAATCCTTGCATGCTAACCAACATTGAAAACGTAGCAGAAATGTCCTCAATTGCTGAGTCATGCCCTAGGGGAGGCTTTAAAATACAGAATTTCCTGACATGGATGAGGGAATTTTCCGTAAACAGCATGTGATCATGCCGGCTAGGACGTATTGCCTCCGTATTGCCCCTTTTTACAGCTAGCTAGGCTCATTTTTAGGCTCCATGGCCTGAAATGACGAAAAATTCATGCCCTAAATGTAAAAATTCCAAAAACGTCCTCGAAATTTTAGTTTCCTAGCCGTTCATTACACGCCACGATAGGTATATTTTCAGTGTTAGCCTGCGAAGAAGGCGCTTGGAAGTAGTGGGCACAAGAAAAAACGGGCGCTCGAAAAAACGAGCCTGCTACGCAGGCTATTTCAGTGTAGGGATTTTTTCGCCAGGTATTTCCTTGCAAGAATTTTTTCCCTCGAAATCAGTCTGCAGGACATATTTTTTCTGAAATCACCCATACCCCCCTCAAAGTCAAATGGTCGACCCCTTAGTTTGTTCGTGTTCGCCCCTTTAGTCTTTCACACTCTCGTATATCTTTGTTCTCCACTACATTTTATTGCATTGGAGGTATATATGGCGAGCATTTATATTTGAAAAAATTTGCATAACCTCAAAACAGTGAATGTTGTAACGTGGATTCTTAGCCGGTTCGTAGGCTAGGTTCGTCTTGAAATTTCAAGGTGTTGCAGTGTAACAATGTTAATGATGAGATTTAAAAAATATTCTGTCAAGCCGTTCCAGAGATATACAAAAAAAGAGTTAAAAAGTCCAAAGTTAGGATAAAGTTGCTTAGAACGGTGTTGAGAAAACTGGTTAGTTTTAAGGATCGCATGAAGGATAACAACACACCAAAAATTCCTAGCATCCGATTATGATATTAGGCAGCATTCTGGCGCTACTTAAGATTAATTTGAGTTATTTAGAACGTTTTTTTATTAAACGATTTATCACGGCTATTTAAAATGTAAGGTTTGAAATATATTAACGTTTTATTTGAATTCAAACATACAGAATTTTTTTACTTCTCACGGACTTTATTTGCTAAACGGTCCTAGTGTCACAGGCATCCCTAGCTCACGTTGCAAGTGTGTTACTGATAAACTCACAAGACAGCAGGTGTCGCGTTACAAGCAACCGTTGAGACTTCGTATGAGAAATAAAATACTGAGGTCTGCGAACGCTAAATATCATTATTGTTACTTATTTTTCTATAAAATAAATAAAGGAGACTTACCTTTGATGTATTCCTGTGTTTTTTGCTGTAAATTCATCGACTTAGTCTGGTTTTTGTGGCTGTTATTGTTTGGCCCCTGTTACTTCGTATTCAGTGATGAAAGTGACAGGGGTCAAACAATAAGAGCCCAAAAAACCGACTAAATCGATGAATTCACACCAAAAAACACAGGAATGCATCAAAGGCAAGTCTCCTTTATTTATTTTATAGAAAAATAAGTAAGAATAATGATATTTAGTGTTCGTAGACCTCAGTATTTTATTTCTCATTAAAAGTCTCAACGGTCGCCTGTAACGTGACACCGACTCTCTTGTGAAACAGTTAATTCACATAACACACTCTTAACGCGAGCTTGGGAGACCTGTGCTAGTGTCGGCTTTTCAGTCTAAATCGCGGAAAATTCGGCTGTTATCGGTTTCAAATTTCTTTCTTTATTGTTGTCATAGTGAAATCGGTTTTACTAAAAACTGCATTTTGACAAACTTCATTTCATAGTGAATCATAGGTGATTTTATAGCGATTGGACAAGAATAAAATCAGTTTTAAGGCGATTGAAAAATATTGGTATGATCTTCGAAAAACTGTCCCGAAACACCGTTTAAGGAATCCCTGGTTTAAAAACCAGGGATTCCTGTTTGCTTCAGTTTCTGAAGGCAATTTAGACGGCGGTCCTGTGGGTGATAGAAGACTATAGTTGTTACTGCAAGTTAGTTTACCGTAGTTGCGGTTTAATACGCTAGACATTTTACCCATGGGCAAACGGTTTTTGCCCATGGGGAAGCAACCTTTTTGTGTGTGAACGATTTTTCCTCGGTGAAATTGCCACAGGGTACCTAAAAAAGAACAAAAGAATTCAATGCCCATGACAGTTCCCGAGGTCAGTAAGGGCCTGTTTACATGGAGTGGGGGACCCCGGTCTAGTGGGGTTGGTTTCTTTTGTTTTCACGCTCTGGGGGACACAAAACAAAAGAAACCTACCCCACCGCGGTCCCCCACTCTATGTAAACAGGGTCTAAGAACCCAAACTGGCTCAATGAATCACGAGAAAGTGAGATGTACAGAACAGTAGAAATCGAGTGTTGTTTTCGTGCAGCTCTGATCATCTTGGCTCCAATAAATCCTCTATACGTATCAAAGGTGTTCGCTAGTATGAAAGTGTAAACTGTAAACCATATACAAAAACCACCGTCAGGCAAAAAGCCCCTTATAAACCGATGCTGTCAGCCTATTTCCATTTTTTGATAAAGTCATAAATGTCAAACATTGCTCAGTAATATACAGTTACTTTAATAAACCTGTAATATAATTAACTTACAAATAGTTAGGGTTTTTTAAATAAAAAAATAAACCACTTTACAATAAAGAAAACTTCGTGAAAAGTCTTTCAAAGAACCTTGTTCAATATTTACAGCACGAATGTATGTAAATAAATTGCGCTACCTACGGTTATTTGTCGTTAAGTAGGTATTTACAGTATTTGCTTGCATTTGCATGGGCTGTGTCATGGCGTCCAGTTTATTTTGTTTTGCCTTTTTTAAAACGTGAGTAGTTGTCCAAAACTCTCAGAGATCTTGGTATAGAGTTCCGATCCTTAATAGAACGAACTGTAAAAGGACAACCACCCTCCGTGGCATAATTATACCTTGGATAAATCAAATTTAAATTACAACATCTTGTATCATAGTAAAGAGCTCGGTTCATAAATAAGGTCTTTTATACATTATTCCAAGGGTTATATTTTCAATAAACTCTAAAATATACGATAAAAACCCGCGAGTAAGAACCTGTTGGGCTAAAATTTGCCAGTTAAGCTCCTCTAAAAGAAATCCTGATGAGGCTAAAATTTGAAACAGGTTCTTCTTTAGTACAACCTATGCAAAAATTCTGTACACTTGAGCAAGTAAGATAAGTCACCATTCAGGATCCTCTTTGGAGGAATAGGTGCCTTAACACTCCAGCTGCAATGTACTGGTATGCAAGTTTATGTAAGGAATAGGTCAAATACCCCCAAATACTCTTAGCTACAGTACTGTGCAAAAGAAATGCAAGCGATATTTGCCGAAATCCGAAATTGCGCGAATTTCGGCAATCAAATAGGCCATTAGCACGATGACATCATTAATTTTACTACTACGACCAGAATCCTTCAGGGTTTTGCTTTCTTGTGCAAATGAGGGCTTCTATTATTCAAACCTCACTGGGAATACAAAATTTAAATATGAAAGGAAAAACGAAAAGGATTCTGGTCGTAGTAGTAAAATGACGCCATCGTGCAAATGGCCCATTGCGAACTTTGTTTCGTTTTGGACGAAAAAGCGGCGCAATTTCAGTGCTTCTACGTATCTTTTAAGAATAAGACAACCTATTTAAGAACCCAAATTAAGCCTACATTTGTGCTAATGAACCTTTTCACGCTAACTTGGAAAAATGCAGGTTCTGACTCGCGGGTTTTTACTGTAATTGCTTGGTCACTTCCCATGTACTGAGGCCCGAAGTGGCTGACAGGGGAGCGCTCTGTATACATTCTTAAGCGGTTAGTTTAGCCTACATATACTGTACATAACTTACTATATTTCAAGCTACCTTACAAAATCTAACTCTAAAACCCCAGAGGGAGTAGCTTATTTCAGGTCAAAATATGTGGATTTTTTTGCCACACTATTTAAGACTAAAATGCTTTTCGTAAAGGACGCATGATAAACGACATATCCAACGGTAGACTCTAGTTTTAAGGAGCACAAAATCGTACCCTCTTTGAGACTAAATGGTAACGTAAAAATCTGTACTCGATTTCGGACCAAAAGAATTCAACATCCATACCCCTTGGCAACCTACATGTGCGTTAATCTCTTGTTGGGGTCATTACTCCCTGTCTTTACTGAAATAATGTAATATCACCAGAGCATGGCCGCCTTGATTTTCTTATAATCGCTGTCCACAGCTGTCATAGTCTCCATTGCTGTGGCCACTGCTTCTCCTATCCTCGTACAGTTTGCATCAATGTTTATAACAGCAGCCTTAGCTCGTCTTTGACTCATTCCTCGAGCTACTGCACGGTCAAACGCGGTCACTTTTAACTCGTTTATTTTGTCTTCACTTTCCCGAAGTTTATTAAGAGCACCGGGCGACAAGGTTAAAACTTTCTTTGAAGCTGCACAAACCTGAAAAGAGGAAAAATGATTAGCATAAGTGAGACAAGAATCGCCAGCCTAATTGAAGGCTTTTTCAGTTTGTCCCTACCTTAATTCAAGCTTGTTACCCAATAGAAATCAGGCCCTGGGGCCCGTTTCTCGAAAGTCCCGGTAACTTTTCAGGCCCGAAATCAAATATTCAAATCGAAATATAAAGAATAAGAGCGCGGGTCCTGGCTAGCAAACTACTCCATTCTGTTTCACTAACTGATAGTTTTATCATGCTAGATGCAAAACTATTGAAACCTCGATCTTTAATGTAAACGGAGACAGCTTACCGGGCCCGTTAATTATCGGGACTTTCGAGAAACGGGCCCCAGCTCCTTATTTCATTTTTTTACTGGTACTTCAGAGGGAATCCCCTCTTTTACTCCTGTTTTCTAATGAGTGTGGGCTCCAGCACCCGGCAAAACTACCCTGACTTCAGGCTATACGTGCGCTGTGGTCTCATTCACCACGAGGCCCTTCTAGCGAATCAAGCCAGACCAACCACAGGTAGACCACCCCACCAGGGACAACGCTGATTACATTTGTATGTCCCCTTACTCTTTACGAATGGTGGGCGAGTCCTTCAACGTACATTAGATTTTAAAGGAGCAAGGATTGTAAGACAGGGTCTGCTGTTTATCGTCCTTATCCGGGAAAACAAGAAATTCTAACTGTTTGCCCACGTGTATAGGTTACAAAGGCTCCACTTTCTCCTCAGTTACTTAAGGGACGGACTATTAGAAAAGTTATGGGGGG
Source organism: Porites lutea (assembly GCF_958299795.1). NCBI lineage: Eukaryota > Metazoa > Cnidaria > Anthozoa > Scleractinia > Poritidae > Porites > Porites lutea. Next base: position 54,597,722 of record NC_133201.1, on the reverse strand, counting down.
GGGGGGGATTTTCGAGGCGCAGGATTTATTTTTCGTTATCAAATTCCTTGTATGAATTTTTTTTAGGCCACAGCATGAATACTTTTTAGGATTAATTAGAGTGCATGAATTTTTTTAAATTAATTTTCCCTTGCGCCAATATTTTTTGTGTACTTCGCCTGCCCCCCCCCCCCCCCCCCCCCCTCCATAAGTTTTCTAATGGTCCGTCCCTAAATAGCCTGAATGTTGTTCCGGCCGGGGTTTGAAGCCGCCGCCTCCCGCATTCAGACCGGCGCTAATCCAATTGGGCTTACTGGGAGGCGGTTCCCCCGTCTGCTTCAATACATCCATAAAGGCTTGAATGTTCAATTAGTAATAGTATTTAACTAAGCGATTTAAAAATGTAATTTTCACAAGAGAATCATATGGTAAGCTTGTTTATGTACATGTACTGGTAGCTAACGTTAGGCTGAAAAATAATGTGTAACAGAGACTAATGTGGACGTGAAAACATACAGTTTCAATAGAGTACAGGTGAAAATGAAAATCTGATTAATTTAATTGAGTTAGCAATTTCGAAAAAATCATTAAAACTTGACTTTTGAAATTTGATGGCCACTGTCAGCCACTGTACTTTAGAAACTCCAAAGTTAATTTACTTTTTACAGGAACGTGGCATTTCTCGGAAATGGAGAAACGAAAGGGGTTGGCCCTCTTACCTCATTGTGAAATGATTTGAGTACCCTCTGAACAGGACCTGGGACATGATCTTTACACTCATCCTTGACTACTAGCTTTATGTATCCTCCATCCTCATGTGCCTAAAGAGGAAAGTAAAAGTAATGGACTGTTGATACCCAAAAGAGAAGGTACAAATCCGAACAAACTGGTTTGCTTTCTACCAGCTAGGGTTCTAAACCGCTATCAGGCTTTTTTCCTTCATGAAAGGACATACATGTATGTCCAGTTTAAAAGTTCATTTCACTTTCCGTTGACACAGGTTTAAAGGAATCGTGGACCGGAAACGTGATAATTTTGTTCTTAGTTATTTCGGCTGAATCGCTCAGCCTTCTTCGGTAAAAAGCGCGTCGTTCAAAACAGTCAGGTGAACTAAGGACGGTCACGTGACAAAAGAACTGCAACGGAGATGTTCGATAGTTCCAGAGCCCCACACGAAGAAGACAAAGCGTCCTGGAGCCGTGTCACGGAATTTATCAAAATTGGAACGGCCACAAACAAGTGAAACAAAATAACCGCTCAGAACGTTAAATGAAGGTTTAAACAACACAGAAAAAATGAAAGGAGGAATGGGTGAACAAACTTGAAGAAGATTGACACGGATTGCAATATTATTGTGGTTTTTGAAAACTTGTTAGACCACAGGCGGCCCAAACTCATTACATGAACGCGGACGTGACTCTTGCTTGCGAGCGGTGTTGTGTTACAAACGGTTATTTACAAAGGCTTGTATGGGATCGATCGGTTTTTCTTAAAAGAGATAAAAAAATGTTATGTTTTTAAATAAAATCGACGTACCTTATTGCCTTGTTGTATTCTTTGTTGTTTACCCGCGTCTCAGGCCGTTTTGAAGCGTTTTCGGAGAGTTAGCGCTATTTTGGTGTTCCACTGCTAGCAGTAGAACGGTAGTTTCGAAAACGAAGCACTCGAAAACGAAGACCGAAGCACGAAGCACCCAAATCTCGAAAACGAAGCACCCAAAACTCGAAAACGAAGCACCCTAGATCGAAAACGAAGCACCCAAACTCGAAAACGAAGACCCCTAAATCTCGAAAACGAAGCACCCAAAACTCGAAAACGAAGCACCCAAATCTCGAAAACGAAGACCCCAAAACTCGAAAACGAAGCACCTGAATCAGGTGGAGGCAGCGGATGCGTCCACACCTCCAAAGGTCCACAAAATCCATCCCAAGGTTTTATAAGAGCCTGCCAACTGTTTAACTGAATTTTTCTAGATAGGATATACTGTATTAATTTTATTATTGGTCTCGCTATACTTGATACATCTTACCTTAATATGCATTTTTTCGGTACACATACATGTTTATGTAGACTTCAAAACTGTCCGTCAGCAGATTTTGGCGTATTCAAGTACGCGTGAGCAGTAACACAAAAGGTCTGAAACGAGGCTGAAAACGGAGTGTGAGGCTCGCGCGTATTACTCTTACGCCACGCTTTACCGACTTCTTTACTGATTTTGAGAAAAAAAACCGATTGTTTTGCAGTCTAACATATTGGATATGCAGGAGGTTACGCCCCCTCCCGATCGCAAAATTATCAAACTTCTAACATTTGTTCTCTTGTTTTCGCCGCTTCGATATCGTTAAGACTCGTAATGACGACGGCTACCACGTTTTCCAGCCAAAATGACGCTGGTTCGCGCGCGAGCACTACTTAGTACTAAGAAAATCTCGTACTCGTCTTAAAATCTAAAGCTCTCTATCATCGACTCAAGCCTGCGAATTTAACTGGCTTTTACTGGCAATACAGTAACATTCTAGAAATAGTTTGGGCGTTCTCGGTTTTCTGATCACGTCCAAAACATGGCCTCCCACCGGGCCTCCCACGCAGCGGCGGAATGCATTTACAACTTGAGTAGATTTGAACTGCATTCGATTCGTTATCGTGCTTGATTCCTGCTGTATTAGCATTGGTCTCGTGTTTATAAAGGACAGACCGGTGTCGAATTTTTGGGTGCTTCGTTTTCGAGTTTTGGGGTCTTCGTTTTCGAGATTTGGGTGCTTCGTTTTCGAGTTTTGGGTGCTTCGTTTTCGAGATTTAGGGGTCTTCGTTTTCGAGTTTGGGTGCTTCGTTTTCGATCTAGGGTGCTTCGTTTTCGAGTTTTGGGTGCTTCGTTTTCGAGATTTGGGTGCTTCGTGCTTCGGTCTTCGTTTTCGAGTGCTTCGTTTTCGAAACTACCGCAGTAGAACACCAAAATAGCGCTAACTCTCCGAAAACGCTTCAAAACGGCCTGAGACGCGGGCAAACAACAAAGAATACAACAAGGCAATAAGGTACGTCGATTTTATTTAAAAACATAACATTTTTATCTCTTTTAAGAAAAACCGATCGATCCCATACAAGCCTTTGTAAATAACCGTTTGTAACACAACACCGCTCGCAAGCAAGAGTCACGTCCGCGTTCATGTAATGAGTTTGGGCCGCCTGTGGTTAGACTAACATTCTTTCAACGTTCATTTTTGTTGTTTGTATCGTCTTATATAATGCTTGGGAGACGATTTGTTTGATACGAGGCCGTGATTTTGTCATTCACTATTTAACTAGCCGTGACACGGCCCCTTTAATGTCTTTACTTTCGGGTAAGTTACAAACCTCAAGTCCATCTTCATCATCATCTGTTCTTATGAGCTGCTTTAATCCATCAATGCATTCCTCGAGTGAAGCCTTTGCGCTGCCCGTTACACCAGCTATACTGCATGCCCTCTTGAAATTATTCATAGCATCAAGTAATCCGGTACTTGTTTCCTGGACTGTTTTTATGGGAGCATTACATTCCGAAAAGAAAACATCAAACTGGAAGGCAAAACAAAATCACAAGACTTTTGAAACAGATCGAGTTGCTTCAACAAACCAGGGGCACCGAACGACTGTAAAGTAACACTGTTCAAAGAGCAAAGTTTAAAGTTCGAGAAAGGCTAAAAATTTTTCGATAACCTTACCATTTGTCTTATGATCAAATGGGACCTGTCCCATTATGGCTCTTGGTCTTAGATATTTGATGTATTTCTAGTACAGTCAAATTCCGTTAATACAGAAACTGGAAGAAAGTATCCGTACTAACGCCGGGTCTCCGTAATAAGCGGGTTGAATTGAGAGAAAATGTAAGGGCTTTTTTCCCCCAGGGAAAAAGCAAACTGTCCGTAATAATGAGGTGTCTGTAAAGCGGGGTTTGACTGTAACTTGTCTTACCTAAAATCTTTTACCAAGATTTTGCCATTATTTTGCCATTGCCAAAAGGTCTTCAGAAAATTAATTTCGGTATAGCGACAAAAGGTTTTCTAGAATTTTCTTATGATAGTACGATTACTCATCAGGGAGTTTCAAATGAGACGTAACAAGTCAAATAACAGTGTAAGTCCATCTACAGTGGAACATAAGCTATCTGGAATCTTCAGAATGAGAAATGGATTTAGTTGTTGATAAAAAAAATGTATTCCTTTTCGCTCCATTCAGTTCATTTTACATGCACATGCATACAAATGAGAGTGAATGTGATGATCAGAAAACAGTTTATAACTAGAGCATTTCCTGGAACAGAAATCCATAAGCTACAGTATAATAGTCCATTTATATTGTATTACAGTCTTCATAAATACAGTCTAACCTCTCCTTACTACACCTCTGTAATACGGACACCTGTCCATTACGGACAGTTCGTTTGGTCCCAGAAATGCCAAAAATCATACATTCCCTACCTCTATAATATGGACACCTCTGTAAAGCGGATACTTGGTTCTGTCCCTTTGGTGTCCATATTAAAGAGGTTTGATTGTACCAGACCGCGAACGGTTGTCTTCTTTCCTCAGAGCGTCGCGTGGAGAGCGATAAAGTAAAAATAATTAATTATGCAAATTAACGGTAAAAAGGAGGAGAGATTTGGACAGAAAGAGGAAAAATACCTTCCTTTTGGTAATTCTAAGTATTAAGAAACCAAAAATTTAAGGTTAGAGTAGATGTAACCATACCGCAACAATACATGTACATATTTTTATGACTGGTACAGTACCTCAGGAACTTTTGTGACAATAAGAGGTATGAATTCCTTTTGCTCTGAAATTTCCAGAGGGCTTATCGTAACATAGTTCTTCTCTTCAATCTCTTCGTTTTTAGAGAACATGCCTCCTTTCGAAGACTGCCTGGCCTTTTTCATCTTCTGCTGAAGTAAGTGCCGTACGAGGGACTGGATTGCAGCATGTACGCTATTATCACTCTCTTTGGCTGATACTGTTACACTAAAACACAATCAGAGAAGGTGCTTTTTGTCACATATACATGAAGTTTGTTGTGTACAGCTTATACCCAGTCAGTGTTTGTTCTCTTTTGAGACTCTTCAATTTCTATGACTTTCCATGACTTTTTCCGTGACCTTTCAAAATTTTTCATGACCTTAAGTTTACATGTAGCTGTGACTAATGAAAAATTAATTTTCAAAACTTTCATTGTTTTGACCTAAGCCAGTTCAACCGGACACTAGCCTGCGAGAGGCTCACTTGTGCGAGGTTGGGGAAAATTTTGGCAGTGCAACCATGAGCATAATTATCAGGAAAAGTGACTTTTGTGTGGGCCAAAATTTTCCCGGAACTCACACAAGTAAGCCTAAAGGCTAAACATACGCAAACTCTGGTGTCCACAAAAACGAGCGCACATTTGCGCTGTTTAATTACTATTGCATCTATCTAAAATTGTCCTTGCTGCAACAGTCCGCAGGAATTTATCTAACACAACTTTAATTTTCCATGAAAATATTCAAGGACTGACAATTAAATTCCATGACCTTCCAGGCCTGGAATGAAATTCGTAAATTTCCAGGTTTTCCATGACCTGTACAGGGTGTGCAGCCCCTGACATTAATAACATTATTAAAAACACATACATGTACACTGAAGAAAATGAAATGACCTGTGCCAAAAATGATATTATTTAAAAGTTATTCCTCAAGCCCAAATATTGGGCTCTGAGTCAATAGCCCATGAGGCCGAAGGGGCTATTGACTCAGAGGCTATGAGGGTGAGTAGCCTGCGTAGCAAGCGTTTCTGTTTGGTTTCGAAGCAAAGAAAGACCATGGAAGGGGATTTTCAGTATTGATCGCGTGTACATGTTGACTCTTGTTCCTCGTTCTTTGCTCCTAAACTGCACAGAAACGGTTGCTACACAGGCTAGAGGGCGAGAGGAATAATATTGTTTTAGTAAAATCCAACTAGTTGTTCAAAAATATCGAGACAAAACAACTTTATAGGCCATTTGATAGGGTATGATAAAAATCAGAAATTATGAGATATTTCCAGGGTAGATTGTGCGATAAGATAGGACTATTATGCAAGAAATTATGCGAATCATTTTTTCAGGGCTAATTTACATTGTTTTACCAGGTTTCAAAGGAGAAAAACCACTTTAATGTTGTTTAACAGGCAATTTGAATGTAAAGGAATAATAAAACATCTATTTTAAAACAAAATAGTTAAATTTGTCCGATTATCAAAAAGGACACTAAGTTTAAGATAATTACATGATGCCATTACACTGCTGACCACACTTCTTGTCTCTGAAATCAAAATGGCTGCCCAGATACTGCGATCAAAGGTTTCAGATGTCTTTCAAGGTTTTCTTTAGTGGTAAATTACCTTTTCACTAGAGGGCTACAACATATAGCCTAGTAGTAGCCCAGCCAATCAGAAAACAGCATTGTTAATGGACCACTAGTTGGATTTTACTAATAATTTATTATTACTGTCTTAACTAACCTTCCTACAAATCCATGTTGTAATGCAACACCCTCTAACACCCTCACTGTCTCTAAGTTTGTCATATCTTCCAATTCATTTGTTTCATCCTCTGTCTTTTGATATTTCAGCTGGTAAAAACAATAATAAATACAATAAATACAAAAACAAAAACAATATTCCTTTTTGAGTATTGAACAAAATTAATTCTTTCTTTTTATTAGACACCCAGTTTTCAAACTACATTTTTGTAAGAGAACTGAGAATTAAACTCAATATATTATTTAAATATGAAACACAAAATTTTAAAGGTGTATGTTATGTTGTGCAATTTTATAATATCAAAATCAGCGTAGTAAGGTAAGCACAAAAACTAAGCACTTAATAATTTACATTAAACTTTGAAAAGGCACAATGAATGTTTTAACTTTTGGCAAGGATTAGAAAGTGAAATTCAATGGACACTCCAATAATATAATAATTAAAAATTAAAAATGGCCTTAAAATAAATAAACGTGCCAAGTTTAAGAGAAATTAATGGAAGATAATAATAGCTCTGGCAAGTCGCAAAATTTTAGAGACCTTTGTATGATGGGGGGCACAAACTTGCCCTGCACCACCATTACAAATGTTTGTAAAATATCTGTTTTTATCATTAAGCTTACCTTGTCAACCTTGTTTCCCAATAGCAAAATTGGTATGAATTTATTAGATTCAACCGTGATCTCCTTTGGATTCCCAGAACTGTCTGTGAACACAGCATTGTTAACAATATCCTGCTTCCAAGTACCTGCCATGGTTACAGAGTCAATATCATCCATATCAACCACAACTGAGGAAAATAATGTCAATAAAAATGTGTGTCAGGTAAGTAAAGAACAGAATCCATTACATGTAGCAAGCATGATTGAAAATCTACTACATGTAGCCTCCGGTTATCATTCAAGTGCTACTTTCTTCGCTCTAGGTACATGTACAATGTAGATGGATAGATACAGTGGAGTATATCTTTGAAATTACAGCTAGGAGTTGAATATTAATATTGTGGCCAGATAAAACTTTACAAATGAAAACAAATAAATATCATGATAATACATGTAAAGCTATGTTTTATGTGATCCATAAAAAAAAGCTAATAAAATCGCCTACATACAATAAATAATTGCTGTAAAAAATACTATTCATTGGTCTGTCTGTTGGCTGTTTCTCAGATTAAGGCTACATAATTTTGCTTTTTGGTTTTGGATATATGCAAAATGTAACCAGCCATGATAGATTCAAACTAGGATTGAGGAAAAAAAATTGAATCACAACATAACTTCCAGGAAGGTACAGGTAGCTATTACAGATGGCTGCAAGTGAATTTCGCCAGCAGGAAAAAGAGCTTACCAATGTTAAATGCTTCAGTTTGCACTGGAAAACAATAAATTGAAACATGTGGGCTAATTCTGAAGGTGCATTAAATAAAAAGCCAGCTTATCACTAATAAGACAAATAACAAATAGTATTAAGCCTGCTTAGTTTTTTCTTACAGTAGCTCATCCCTAATGGAGCTAAAACCAACGTTTGGAATTGCACACATTTTAGGCATCTGATGAACAGTTACAACTTAGAGATTTTGAACAACATCAACTTGACAATGATGATGATTTAGAGGCAGCACATCCACAAAGTGGTTCTTCATGTACCATTCCTGGCCAAACTTGGAAATTGGAAATGTTGGTTTTAGAGGAGAGGGGAAAACTGGAGTAACCAGAGAATGACCTCTCGGAGTAAGAGAGAGAACCAATAGCAAACTCAACCCACATATGGCTTCAACACCAGGATTTGAACCCAAGCCAAAATTGCCAACTGCCCTCTTTGAACTGTAATTCTCACCTATGGCAGCATCCACATCTTTGTAGTAACTCCTTCTCAAGTCCATTTCCTCCCGGCCAGGTAGATCCCATAATGCCACAGATACTATAGTTTCATATGGAATATTGACATGTTTCACCACATTTCCAATGCTTACAGACACACTGGGCTGATAACTGTAGTCAAACTGATTCTTTGTGTACCGTAAAAATATGCTGGATTTTCCTACTTCAGGGTCACCTAAATGAACACATTAAAATTTCATATGATTACTATATTTATACTGTTAGTAAAATTATACATGTACCGTATTTATTCGAATAAGCGCCCAACCTCGAATTAGCGCCCACCTCGAATAAGCGCCCATCCTAACGGCAGAAAAAGTTAATAAGCACCCGGCCTCAAATAGGCGCACACCCCCTCCTCCTCCCAATCAAACACAAATAAGTGCTCACCCCCACCCGACCCACTTAAGTGAATAAATTCTAATAAGAGACTTCCCCTGGGGACGGAGTTTTCTTCAGAGTATTTTACAGAAACCTTGCTTTGTTAATTCTTCGCATTTTGTTATTAGCATTTATTGTGTTGTTGCAAAATAAACATACTTAACTTGCTGAAAATGGTGAAAATTTAATAAGCGCCCGGCCTCAAATAAGCGCCCACTCTCAAGGTCCAAAAATTTAATAAGCACCCAGGGCGGTTAATCAAATAAATACGGTATAACAAACTCTCCTAGAGATTATTTTTTTAACTGAATGACACGATTTTTATTTAAAATTTGCAAGCTAAAAATACAATGTTAGTGTGTAGGAAGAAAAAAATAAAATAAATAAGTAAATAAATAAAATAAAATTGAACATCACAAGAATATTATATGATTGAGTTTAGAAAATTGCGTTCCGTCTTCACATTCTAAAAATATTTCGTATCGTGTATCTTACAACAAATAAATAAAATATTACAGTAAAATAAGAATAAATAAATAGTAATAATAATAAATATGTCGCCTGACACGCTCTGAACTAGTATTGTCTGCCTTGTTATAGTTACTGTCCTTTGTCAAACGGACAATTACATATTTTTTTGGATAAGTACTCAGTGTATCATGTCATGGTTCACTTTTAAATTTAATTTTCCTTCACTGCGGAAACTGCACTCGACAAGCTTGTAAATCAGGAGACGACAAGCTTTTCTCGTGTTCTCCGAACATCCCAAGTGGGTTATCACGCCGGTAAACAAACAGAAAGTGTGGTCTATTGCTTAATTAAACCCTCTGGGGTCTTACTAAAAAACTTAATGCTCTAGATGGGGTTTCATAAAAGAGGGGGTAGCTTGATACAAGGAATTTGAATTTATTACACTTCCCCTTGTTTTCACTTCCGAGATACTCATCACTTCAAGTGGTGATTTACTTATCGTCGTGGATATGATAGTTTTCCTGCCACTGATCAAACTTCAACTTTTTCAAAAAAGGCATAACGAAACTCAAGTGTTCAATGAGATCATAGAAAAAAGGTTTGAGCTAAAATCATAAATCATGAATGCGTTAAACAATGACATTGCAAATAAAACACAATTTACGAGGATGCAGTCACTGATGAAAATCTTGCACGCCATTAAATGAACGCCCTAAGATTTACTAAATCCAAATCAATGCACAATTGCTTTCCCAATATATTGAATACCGTTGTAAGGCAGAACAGTGTAAAACTTAGCCAAAAGACGGGGACAAATAGCTTTGTATCGAAGTAAACAAAGCGCTCGCTCTTTCAACAAAGCTGAGCTTACAACCCTCAATCGATCGCAGTTCCTCTCAATAAACAAGCCGCGGGCTCGAAAACATGCTCAAAGAGATCATTAAATTTACGCCTATTTTCAAACCTACAGGTGCGAATAAATCTACGTTAACGAACTCACATTGCATACAACTTCAAGGAATGAACTTTATAATCTGCGAGATATTTCACGTATCAAACGCAAAACAACAAGCTAATGCACAACTTACCGACAAGAACAATCTTAAATGTTGGTATTTCTTGCTTCACCAATTTCCCTGTAGTAACAGAAATAATATTATGAGCTGGCTGCCTAAAGAATCACAAAGCAAACGAACAAAATCTCACCGCTACCACAACTGCCAGCGGCCCCCATCTTGTTTCCGCCGCATCACGCGAAAGTCGAGATTACGCGCGACTGGAACCCACATTTCGTGGGTCACCTAGGAAACCGTTCTATTTTTTGGGCGGCTACGTCAAAGCAAGGCGAATGTTCTTTCAAAGGAACGGACCATTATTTTTTTGGAGGGGGGTGATGAAATTTTGGGGGGGAACAAACAATTTTTCTGGGTCGTTGTCTGCGCAAACTATTTTTTTCGACTGCATCATTCTGCAAACAAATAACCTGTGCACTACCCGGCTAGCACCCAGAAATTCATCCGATTGCTTCGAGTCGTTTTCTCCTCTAAGCACTGAGAGAGTACTGAGAGAGTAATAACGACTCGAAGAAATCGGATGAAATTCAGGCTATTATCTAGGAAGATCGAAGGGCCTCTCCTAGCAGGGTACCTATGCACAGGCTCTCTGTGGCTCTCTCACAACACATCATACAAAGATTACTGTCAATCAATATGTTATTTCTGAACATAGATAAGGTCCACAGAACAATTGATTTATTTCCAGAAGAATTCGAGTACATTTGACTTGTCAAGTGAGTTGCTGAACTCCAGCAACTCACTCGCCATTCGCCGTTTTTTTTTTTTTTTACTTCATCGCTATGGTTGCGATGAAGTTACAAAAAAAATTGCGAATTCAATTTTTCGCTGACGTCGACGTGGTAGTTGATTAACCTCTCTTCTTTTGTGGGTAAAACACTACGATGGCTAACTTCCTGTTGGGGAAATAATACAGAAGCCGGGCAAATCTTTGGCTTTGTAGCAGGAGTGATTTCCAGTCGCGTGACCTTGTTGAAAAGCTCATGAGCCTGCAATACATCAGGCACTCGGCATTTGGGGTACACTATGGGGATCATACATGAGGTACCTACCGAAGAATTCCACTGCGTCCTTCGCAGCCGTTATTGGGCTCGTCTTGTCCGTTTGTCGAACGTTATTGGGCCTGGAGCCAAATATCAACATCAAGATCTAAAGATCTCTAAAGATCGTGTTAACTGAGAGTTTTATCATATTTTCCTCAAACTGTTGAAACATTGATATTAAATGTTTAAAGTACAGCAGTTTTGGGGGTCCCGTAACGAAAGGGACCTTTGAGAAATGATCCCCTGAGCCTTAACAATTCAACCCCGGATAGTGGCTAGCATTGGATTTAAAAAATTGAGCGAGTTGGATTACACGCGATGAACTTGTTTGGAAGAACTTGAGTTTGTACGATAAGTGGCGTTTTCACGGCCACTGTCGTCCTCAGAGATCCAGGGGCAGCTATTTGGGAGGATAGAATGTTCGTGGTGAAAGCTTACAGTAAACTTTCACCACGAGCCGATTCCGTCCTCTCGACTAGCTGCCGCTGGGTCTCCGAGGGTGATAAGACACCGTTACCGTGGTTGCTGTCTATGTGAATGATAATCCAAACTTTAACTTTGAAAAAGGAAATATATCTCTTACTAGTAAAAGTCTTTCAGACCATTCAATAAACTCGCAGTTTACATTTGATGAGGTCTTCAGCCATAGAATGGCCGCCGTGACGTCATGTAAAAACACTGTAGCTCCAATGGAGCGTTTTCACATGACGTCAAAGCGGCCATATTGGTGTTCCAAAACAATGAAACGGCGGCCATGTTTGTGTTCCGAACTAATTCTCTCCATACGACAGTTATATCCAAGCTGGCTAAACACGTCGTGGTTGCTAATAGCTAAACCACTGCTGCTCAAACTGATTTCGTTTTCCATTTTTCAGAGTTTTTAGCATCGGTCCCTTGAGTCAAGGAAAGCTCAAATTTCAAAAAAGTACTAGTTGTATTTTTTTGGCCTCAAAAACTTTCTTTTAAGTTGCCCATAGTTTTGGAAATAGATTTTGACAAAAGTGATAACGCTTGTAACGTGCATGGTATAAGACTTTTTAACTGAAGTCGACGAACAAATCGACGATTTTGGACTTTGAAATTTGCCATTTTTTCATCGAAAGAAATATCTCCAAGATATTACATTTTTGTTCAAACTGAGTAAATCACCATTTAAAATGTGTACAATTTTGTACTTTTCTGACAAAGTTATTTGTTGCTCGCCCTTAAATTGATGAAGATTGATTTGATTCTTAAAACGACACACGGCCGTCTGGCCTGTAAAACAACCAGCCCCGCGTACGTCTAAAATAATTATCGGATCGGAGTAAAAATCACATTAATGTTAATAACTTACCTGGTACCACTTTGCGAATTTTTTTGAGAATTTTCGATTTTTCACTAATGTAGACCTCCGGCAGATATTTTACTGACATCCGCTCTTCATACGTCCAAAAACCACCTTTTATTCCCTCTCTTAACACGAAGATCAAGAAGATGGTTGATTTTCATCATTCTCAAATCATTGGGTATTTTAACTTTTTGTATTCGCTTTCAACAGGAGCTCATAACTTACGTCCGGAGCGAGTAACGCCCAATACTTGGCCTATGTTACAGCGTTTTTACAGACAAGTTTATTTTTAGACACATTCTAGGGCACTTTTTCCCGCGAAAATATAATAGAATCTCCACCATGTCGATGAGCGTTTTCGAAGTATAACATATCAAAAATGAAAACTAAAAGTTATTAAAAGGCAAAAAATATCGTCCGTGAAAACGTCGTGACACAAGTGCATGGAAGTTGCTCGCTCCAGGTTATGGGCTCCTGCTTTTAAGGGCAATAAATTTAATTTTTGTGTCTCAAGGAAAGTGTACGTGTCTGGTTCGATTGTGAGCATCAGTATGATGCCGGTTTTCAATAGGTTGTATTTTGATTTTTGTTAAAAAGTACCCGGAGTTTACTGCAGAGCCAATTAAGTCAGCGTATGCAAATATCGGCTTCGTTCCTTGGCTCGCATGCATGATTAACTGACTCCCAATGAGCCAAGAGTTTGTTCTCACTGAAGTTCATGACTATTTTAAGTACTTCCACAAAAAAAGCAAACACCATTATTGCAAGAGATACTAGAATTCTATCATACTGAACCTCTTAGACGCGTTTTCAGAATTTACAGGTACTGTTGTTATATTGTTATATTTTATTTTTTCGCATTCTTTTAAGAGCGGAAATGGTGGCTATGGGGCGTAAACAAAAGAGGTTGCTAAAAAAAGTTAGGTAACTTTTTCGTCACTAAAAGCAGAGAAGTCAGAAAGTATCAAGAATTGGTCATTTTATCGAGATAGAGGAGGCTACGTTTTTTGTAATCACCTTTTAAGTCTTTGTCTGTGCTTAGCGTTAATTGAAAGAAATGAATGATACAATTAAGCGGCTTTTCGTCTTGCCAGAGGCGATCGCCTTTTTATAGTGTTTAAGTAGAGATACTTTAAGAGACAAGTCTAATAGGTCACATTTATGTCCAAGCCGTCCAGAAACGACTAAGAAGAGTCAGTGTTTTATCTTTTATTCACAAAATTCTGCTTTTTCCAATGCTTTCGTCAACTTTTTTTCCTCCTTGAACTTTTATGCTTCACATTTTTTTCACCAGTCGACTTCAACGCATTCTAACGCGTTAAATGCCTCTAGACGACTTTATCATCTCTAGCATAAGAACGGCCATTGTGTCTTCTGTAACATTAGGGAAGTGGAAGACAGGTGTTAATATATGAAAGAAACTATCAGGCAGTCACTCATTAGCATGAACGAATGCCTTCATTAGTATACAGGAAGGCACGTAATTTACCGGTTAGACTTAATTAAGGAAACGACGTCATAGGTAGATATTTACTAAGACAATAAAAATATTAATATAGGAGAGGCAAACGGAAGGCATGGCAAGGTAAAAACAATTATCCGTACAGTTAACTCCCTCGAAGACAGATACTTTGGGTCCGGCATGACTAAATGTCCCTTTTAAGAGAGATATCCATCTTACAGAGAGTTAAAGAAAGGAAGTAAAGAAAGGCAGCTAGGGACCAACTCTGAGTGTCTATTTTACCAAGGTATTCTTCACTTTTGGAATTTTCTGGAGAGTTTGTGGTTTTCTGTACGTTCATAAATGAAATTGAGTGATTTTCACTTAAAATTTAATTGAACGATGTGTTTTGAGACTTAAATCAAAATGATGAGACATCATGTTCTTCTCAAAAGGTATCAATGAAGGTTTTATTTTTCTACAGACAACAACCACGATCGCTTAAATTATATTACCAAAAATTTTATGCCAATAAATACATTATGCAATAACTAAACATTTTGAAGACATATTAAAAAGGTAGTAATATTCGCAGTCTCCAAGACAATTGCCCAAGAGTGTAGTACATTACTTACTCGCGTTATCATTTCTGCAAGTTATATGCTTCGATATTCTTGAAATTACGAACGAGGGTGTAATCAGGTGCTTTGCTTAAACAGTTTTACAATAGAGTACTAAAGTTATGACGTCATAAAAATGAAATTTCTGAAATTATGGGATTTGTCAGGATATTCTGAAAGAACAATGTCAAAGAGGCCTACTTGCCAAAAATGAGCATTTGGGGGCAAATTGTCTCTGAGATCGTAGCCCAGTTATACTCAGAAAACTCCATACAAACCCTTCTAATTTTTTTTTGGGTCGACCCAAAAAAAATTTAGAAGGGTTTGTATGGAGTTTTGTAAGCATAACTGGGCTACGATCTCAGAGACAATTTGCCCCCAATGCTCATTTTTGGCAAGTAGACCTCTTTGACATTGTTCTTTCAGAATATTCTGACAAATCCCATAATTTCAGAAATTTCAGTTTTATGACGTCACACTTTAGTACTCCGTACAATAGGGAAAATGTGCGACCTGTGGTGAGTTATCTTTCATGTCATTAAATATTCACATTATTTAATTAATATTCAAGCTATGATTTTAAGTCATCAATCACATTTTATTGACATGTTTTTGCTTCATTGCGTACCGTAATTTAAGGGGCTGTGTCACGGTTGCCTAGTTTCGTGTTTCTTACAATCACGCCATTTTCCATTTGCGTGTCTCGCGCGTTTTGCTCGACGGACCAAGTAAAAAGAGAGACTGCTCGTAGTCTATACTTGCTATGGAACTAGAGACATTACCTGTGAATGACAAATATGTCTCCCAAGCATTGTATCAAACGCTACAAACAACAAAATAGAATTTTGAAAAACTTTTACGCTAACAAGTTCCCAAAAACCACAATTTCAATCCGTTTTAATCTTCCTCCAGTTTGTCCATCCGCTTCTCCTTTTGCCTCCTCTGCTGTGTCATTTATACCTTCTTTTCATGTTTTCAGCTGTTATTTTGATGTTTCACGCAGTTTAGTTGCGGTCCCAGCTCTTAAATGAATTTGGCTTAATTTCGTGACGCATCTCCGTTAAATTTACCTTTCCTATAACCTGGACCTTAATTTTCGATGTATGTTAGTGCCTATGTAGATTCTCGAGCGTGCTCTGTGAGGCAGTTCGAATTATGTAGCCAGACTAATATGCCCTTCGCAGCTAGTTATTCACGCAGTGCAAAACTACCATGCTGGGGACCAAGGGTTGCCCTGCGACAAGACAAACGGCTCAGTTATATCATTTAAAATCGTGGTAATTTGCTTTGTTTTTTCTTGCCCCAGTGCGTCTCAGCTGTTTCTCTCCTGCATAGAGAGTTATAGAGGTTTTGTGAATGCCAAGCTGTAAAGTGCTTATTTTCTTTTTTCAACAGAGTGTTGCTTAGGTCCTCGCAAGACTTTTTCTACTAAACCAAAATGTACGGGATTCTTCTGGAAAGTGTCCAGCATTTCCTTACGGAGAAATTCGGTGAGGCTAAATGGAACGAGATTCGAGAGCGTGCTGGAATATGCAATCACATGTTTATTACGCATAAGCAATACAGTGAAAGCTCGATGACGAAAATTGCTGACACTGCCGCCGAAATACTCGGAGAAGAGACTGACATGTTAAGTGACGACTTTATGCAATATTTTGGCACTTGTTTCGTGAAATTCTTTAGTCACTATGGATACGATCGTGTCATCAAAGTAAGCGGCCGCTGCCTCCGAGATTTTCTGATAGGAATTGACAGCTTACACGAGCACATGCGCTTCGGTTATCCACAGCTTCAGTCCCCGAGTTTCTTTTGTGAGGAAGAAACAAGCTCTGGGCTAATTTTGCACTACATTTCCAAACGGAAGGGGTTTATGTTCTACGTGGTTGGTCAAATCAAAGAAATCGCGTCTCAGTTCTATAACATGGACGTGGATGTAAAAGTTCTAGGCAACGAAGTCGTCAATAATACAACTCACGTTGTCTACCGCTTGGGTTTTGACAATTCTGGGTACAAACCTCCGGCTCCAGACTTACTATCCATTAAGAGCCAGCAAGGTATCAACGTGAAGATTTTTTTCAGTATATTTCCTTTCAGTTTTGCCTTGTCGCAAGATATGACAATCAATATGGCTGGACACGGAATTATAGCTTCTGTGGGAAATCGTATCATCGGAAACGACATCAGAGAGTTTTTCATTATGAGAAGACCACAAGCCGAGTTCACATGGGAAACGGTTAGTATGATAAAATGGTGTGTTGTTTGCCGCAAAAGCACACATTTAAAAGAGGCCTGTCACTTTGAATAAGATTCTGAGGCCATTACCGGTACCCTATACCCAGAGTAGCTAATTTAAAATAAAACATATGATTGACATCGCTTTGTTTCCCCCTGAAGTCGATGAAGAGTTAGTTCCTGAGTTCTTGAACGAGATCGAGAGTTCTTTTTCAGTTTACAATTGAGCTACTTACAGTGCGGATACTCAAACCAGGACACTTCTAAGAATTAAGATTGTCCAATCACAACGTTTTCTGAAAACAAAAGTTTTTTGCAAACGGACCAATAATATTAAGTTTAAAGATTTCAACGGTTGCATAGTTGAACCTAGAATTTTACTGGTCCGTTTGCAAACAAAAAAAAAAGGAGAGTAAGAATTGAGAATCCTTTGTTTTCAGAAAACGTTGTGATTAGACAATCTTCTTTTAAGAGTGACGGTTTTAAGAGCCCCACAGTAGCCTGCGTTGCAGGCGCTTGGTAAAAGTGGGCGCAAGAAAGAACGAGCGCGCGAGAGAGAGGCACACGAGTGCCCCTTTCTCCCTTTCGCGCGCCCGTTCTTTCTTGGGCCTGCTACGCACGTTATCCCCACTGTAAACACAGTTTGGGAGGAAGTTGACAAAAAAAAAATTAATGGACACACCTGGGACTCGAACTCGGAACCTCCCGTAACTACTGACCCTGCTTATCCTTCATCGTTCCTAACTGGCCATAGAAAATTCACGAAGCCCTTCGACAAAGGTCACAGCGTATCTTTAGGGTCGTTTCTAGTCGCGCCAGCAAATCTGCATTCTTTCAGACCAATAGACCCTTCCATTGCTTTTTCAACGTTTGACCAGGACGAGATAGCAAAAATCCGTCCACGCAGCGGGAAAGAACGTGTGTAAATTAGTAAAGTTGCTAAGTTTGAATGAGATTTGTTAAAAACTAACGAACAGACGTTTGTATACGTGCCCCCCCCCCCCCCCCGACCGAAACCCTTTGGACGCATCACCTTTAAACTTGGGAAGTCACCATATTTCAAGGCCCTCTTTCAAGCAGTTTCGGTGGATATTCGTTTACTGCTTTTTATCCAAAAAGTTGAAAATGGAAAGGTCTATTAATTGTGGAGTTCTCCCTCACTCTTAGTTTACGACGAGGCAAGTGGTGTTTGAGTTGACCTGTACTCTACCAATCTTACACCCTTCCACCCCCGCGAACGTCAACTCCATCCAGTCCTCACTGGATTTCAAAAACGGAAACACCGACTTCGAGGAAAATGAAAATCCGGCGCAGCAGATGCCCCACAAACCACAGCTTCATCTACGGGGAATCATGAAGTACATAAGCTCATGGAATAAAGTGATCTACATTTGCTCTCCATTGTATGTTATTGAATTTACAGTCGACTCCCGATAACTCGAACCCTCGCTAACTCGAATCAGACTCGGTTTCCCCTGGATTTCCTTCACACATTTGCTGTAATTTTACCCTCGATTAACTCGAACCATGTTTTGAGCGCTTAAAGTCGGGAAAAAAAAAACATTGTACTGGCGTCCGAAACATTGAATTTTGAATTTACCATTGACGTGTTGTAGGCTTATAGCTTTGTTTGGCACAAATCTACATGAAATAACTTTTATTCTCGAAATAGTTAAACGCACACTCTATTTAGGCTATGTTTTATTACTTTACGTTCTGATTTATATTCTAGAAGCATGATTTCATTTTAACTTGACATTTTTACAGTTAAATGTGATTAAAATGTTCACTGCACAGTCAAAACTGGTTTTTCCCTTACTTCCGGCTATTTGCTTCGAGGTACCGATAACTCGAATTTTTTTCGATTTCCCTTGAAGGTTCAAGTCATCGGGAGTTGACTGTATATCGTTTGTTATGGTTAATAGAATTTGTTTATCTATGCATCCAAGAAATTTTTTACCATAACTGAGCGATATCTCACGCGCTGATTGGTCGAAAGCTCATGTTCGACAAGAGTACAGGCCATCGAAATGACGTGATTGTGGCGCAAGTTTGTTTTTATCTTTTTCGCGTGGCGATTATCCGAGAATTTCAACGGAAGTGGACTCCAAAACCGTCAATGCTATGGTAAAAAACAAAACAATTTTCCATGGTCTGTACTCTCATCGACCAACGAAATGACGTCAAAGTGTCAAAACTTTGCAGTGAAACCACTACATGTACTTACGTCTGCCCTTTCCTGTACGCGGACGTGAAGTGTCACACTTACTAGGTTGAAGTTCAAGTATTTGCACAAAATACACAGTAACTTTGATATTTAGAAGTTCTTCAATCTTGCCTCGCAATTCGGCCCCATGTAGTTGTTCTTTTTGTATTGCGAACTGTATTTACCGTAGATTTCTGATTACTCACTTTCTTGCAATAAAGCTGTGGGCAAGAATTCACTTGCAGATAGGAGATAAATCGTCGCCACTCTTTCTCTATTTGTACGTCAGCTTTGACCAACAGTTTGTGCAGCGGGTTCTGTGGTCACGATTGACTTTAAACTTGCAGATATAAAACTAGAGAGCTCTGAGGCTTATTTGTTGAAGTTAGAGAAAAATTTGTAGTAGGGTTTCGAAGTTATTGAAATTTTTTTGTAAAAAATGCGATTTTAAAAATATGCCGATCTCTCAAACGCTTTTAAACCAGTCCTACAAGAAAATAAATAACATTTTCTTAAATTTCTACCATTCTTTTTTAAGGATGCAAAAAAATCATAGAAATCAGTTAAATCGTTCCTGCCCAAAAACGCGATTCAAAAACTTAACCAAGGCATGTATAAAGAGGTTCGGGCCAACTTGACTACAACCTTTTGTAAATACAGATTCAGACTGCTTTGCTGAAATAAGGAGTTGACCATTTGACTTTTGAGAGGTTGGGATATGGGTGATTTGGTTTGGGTGAGAACTGTTCATCCCCACACCTCTAGAGATAGATTAGCTTGTGAGCAAGCTCTTTATAGATTTTTCCTCGACATATGACGGTGAAAGATTTTTTCCAGCATTATCCGCCATGAGAGAGATGTTTTTTCAGTGAAGAATATTCGCCCCCCCCCCTCCCCCAACCCTCCCTCATAAGTCAAATGGTCGACCTTTTACGTGCCAAATAATTTGCCTAAGAATTAATGTATCTTGTTGGAGGTTGGCTCTTGGACGTCGCTAAAATATACTGCATATCTTTCAACAGAATCGGAGGTACTGAAGAAATGATGCGCCTTGGTCTGTACATGAACGATCTAAGTTTGCACGACATGTCACGCGAGATGGTGCTCTCTGGGATAAAACCAATGCATCAACTAGAGAAGACCTTGGAAAAGGTATCAGAACTTAGCCCAACAAGTACTTTTAGGGGACAGCTCGTTGGCTTTTCAAGACTTATTTCCTTTTTCAGCTTTGATTGATAAATGTCCTGAACATTCTGGTACGTTCTTATTTCATTTGGCGATAAAATAAACGTGGATTATGTTCGGGGCGCTATTTCGTGTGGCACACTCTTTTACCATGAATTTGAGTAGACTTATGAAGTAGAGTACTGTAGAAAGTCATAAGAGGATATTTACATAACAGAAACTGAAAAATAAATTCGGTTCCTTATGATCTCTTCTCTTTTCTCTTTGATCAGGAATTCGAAAAAGGAAAGGCCTTAGAAGAAAACATGGAAAATTTGGCGTTGATGAGAAAAAAAATTGAAGAGTTGCACTGTAGAAAGATGGGGAAAGCCATCGCCGATAGATTGAGACTTGGTGGTGGTAAGGTTGTGGAAACCTGTGAGGTATGTTGCTAACTCTAAGATGTGCCAACAGAATCCCCTAATACTAAGGACCTGCGCTGCTAAGCAGTTCTCTTATGTTGAACTGTTTATTCTACTCAAGAAAAAACCTAATAAAATCGTTGGAAATAAGGGGGATCTAGAATAATAAAAATAATTCATATTTGGCTCGTAAGCAAAAGAGTGTAAAACAAAATTTGAGATTCAGGGATGAGTAACTTATTGCCTATTCTTTTCAGCCTCGGAGCCATTCAAATATAGTCTAAATTTATTCATAACAATAATTTTATACTTCGAGTACATTCATTCCAAACGTAAAAAACTACAATATGTTTATCCTCTATCAGAAACGCCAATTGAGGAAACTATTCAGCGTAAATTCGTCACAAATTCGCCAATTTCCTTCATTTTAAGTTTTTGACCACGTGACATGTCACGTGACCATTAATATACGTTAACCACAAGGAGACCTGAAGATCCACATTAAGGAAAAGTTTCATCTCGTTAAAGGCATCCCAGCTACATTTTCTGAACACGTGTCCTTTGATCCAGGCTTCAAACCCCTTGAGAAATGTTTTTGCACGGTTCACGGTGATTTATCTCCTTACTTTGATTTGTAGAATTTTGAGAGTGTCACGGTTATGTTCAGCTACATGGATGGCTTTGAAAGCATCTGCTCACAGGTCGGAGCTATGGAAATTGTGAGCCTGGTAAACAACATGTTTGCCATATTCGGCAAACTGGCAGAGAAGCACGATGTCTATGAGGTAGTCGAGTGATTAAAGAGGGGAAACATCCGGTTCTATTTTCAGACCTTTAAAACCTGATTCATTTCACTGCTATGCATAGCCTGTGCATACAGATAAGTGTTCTACAAAAGGAACGATCGAACGGTGAATAGGAGAACAAAGAAAAGAGATCTGTGAGAAAAAAATTAAATAATGGTTACAATATAACCCTTATATTTCTAAAAATACCCGTCAGTCTCACCACATTCGCTCTAGTGTCTACTCAGTTAAGGAATGGGATACTTCTGAAAGGTTGTTCAAAGGCACCACAGTGAAGGATTACAAAGTTAAAGGGGCTTACACAAGTACCTACTAACAAAGCAGGAAAATTTAGTGATGCCTTCACTGCTGCAAGTACATCTACAGGCATGTTTATACCCCGTGACAGTACCCCCTTTACAGGTCTAGAGGGTAGAAATGCTGGAGTAAACGAAAGAATCCCAACTGGCCGGGTCCAAACCAGCTGGCTATTTACAAACGTGACCGAAGACCTGAGCGCAGGACTACAGAGAGCAATCCAGCAAACGATCAGGAAAGGACTTGTACGCCTGGCCTCCGGATTACAAGTCCAGCGCCCTAACTTCTCCACCATGCCGCTCTCTAATAACGACTAGAAATAGTACAGATTAACTGGAGACTGGTTAATTTGCAGGTTGAAACCTCGGGTGATGCAATGTACATGACTGTCAGTGGTGCGCCAGTGAAGAACATGCGTCATGCTGAAGCAGCCTCAGCAATGGCACTTGATATGCTAGAGGGCGTCAAGCTTATCAAAAATCCTGCCGATAAAAAGCCTATGACAGTCTCCATTGGTAAGCAGTCAACCAAATCATAGTGTAGCATTTGCGATTTGCTTTTTTTCAGTTGAAGTTGTAAAACCCATGTCGGAATGATTGTCCCAGTCCATCGAACATACGGTCAATATATTTGAAAGCAACCAGTATTTTAGGCAAGTAATCACTTCCAGTTGGTATTTATATCTGATGAATCCAGAAAAAGTTGATAGACCTCTTAGTTAACCACATACACGGTCCGCTGAAATCAAAACATATTTTTCAACAATAAAATAAAAATATCAGAATAGCATTTCTGGGTCATCGAAGGCGTTATACCCCCATCCCCCCTTGGAAATACATTGCAGTACGCACATGCACTGCACCATCGTAAAGAGTGATGTAATTAAAGAAAAATGTCAATAGTGATTTGTGCGGCATGACCCAAAATAATGTAAATGATGGTGGTGAAACATTTCGTCCACATAACTTGTTTTCGTTTTGGTTGCTTGTTTTCAAGATTTTCTCGCGAAGTATTGGAATTGTTTGGTTTTGTTTGTTTTAATAATGGTCTCCTGCTTCACTTTACGCAGTATTCAGTTTTAGCATTTGAAACAGTAAGTTTTGGATAAATGATACGTTCTTATTTCTCTTGAAGTCTAAATTTCACCTTTATCCTCCTTGCCAGGCATGCATTCGGGTCCTGTCGCGGCAGGATTAGTTGGTAAGAGGAGACCACAGTACTGCTTATTTGGCGACACAGTTAACATTGCCTCACGGCTCAGGTCAACATCACTGGTATGGTATAAATGAAGACCAAAAATGTTTGTAATTTATTATATTCATTTTGAAATCACTGGTGATCCCTGCAATCTAATTGGCTCTTAGTGGTGTGATTTATTCACGAATAACTATTTTTTGCTTTAAATCACTTCCCTTCTAAACCGCGTCATTCATCTTCTAAATAACGTCATTTCTGTTTTAAATCGCACCATTTTCGCTCTATGTTGCAGCATTTCTGTTTCGGGTATAAAATGAGATTTAAAAGCCTTTTTGATCCCGCTTTTCAACAAACCGGCTACTTGGTCAAATAAATGTTGGTATTGATTTAATACTTGTGATTTCAAATCGAACTCGCGCTGCGCGCTCGTCCAATTTCAAAATCACGCGTATGATTTCAGACCAAATTGCACTCCACTCAGCTCAATTACCATTGCTAATAGACCAGGTCCCGGTTGTTCAAACGTTGGATAGTGCTGTCCACCGGATAAAAATCTATCCAGTGGATAACGCAATTGTTTTCCCAAATACTTATCCACTGGAGAGTGATTTATCCAGTGGATAGCGCTATCCAACGTTTGAACAACCAGGGCCAGACATCATAGCAAAGCCTCCGCGCGCTTGAAGCGCCAGCAGCAGAGCCCCATCACTTAAAAATTGGAAACCTATGAGATGTGAGAAAATTTGGTCATGAAGTCAGCTCACGCCAATGCGCCCGCCCTTCCGCCCATACCGACTCCGGGGGAGGGGGAGGGCAGACGATGTAAGGGTGGGAAATGTAGTCCCAGACATGCACTTTGCGTTTGTCTTGGCGAAAAGTTAAGCAGTTTAGAGACAACCACTGGAGTTACTCCAGTAAAAACCTCGAAGTTTCTCATGTTTGACTTTAACTACAAATTCTTTCAAAAATACATTTTAGGGCTGCAGTTTAGCTTGGTAACGCTTTTTGTGAGCTTTTAGTCTCAGGATTGTTTAGTAATTACTGAAACTTTAAGTTGGATTTTTAGTTTTAAGCATTTCGTGTTCCTTCACCGCCGCTGCGAAATGAAATATGGGGCAATTAAGATTCTTCAGTTGTTCAGAGATCGTTTGTTTGTTTGGATTTTTTATTTAGGAAAGCTTCGCATAAAGTGAATAGGATTATGGATGGTTGTGTTTAAATTTTGATAAGTAAATCATGGAAAACTACTAGTATGCACTGCCACTTAATGAGGGCTTTTCGCCATTTTTTTGGTTTAAAATGATCAGTGACTCATGTCATAGCGAGTCTCATCCTCACCTCAAGGTGTTTAGTACCTTTCTGTTTTTCGATTTTGGATGATAAAAAGAAAAACAAAAGGTTGAGTTTGATCGTCCGGGTGAACGTAGTCCTGAACAGGACTGTTGTTGTTGACAGTGACTGACGTTTCGACAACCTGTGCGATATTCATCTTCAGAGTCAAAGTGAGTTGTATCACGTCAGTTGATGGTATTATACTCTGGTTATTGATCTGATTGGTCAATTATGTCGCGATGTTATTGGTCGTCTGTCAGTTATCCGTGATGTTATTGGCTATGAAGACTCGTAATCAGTGATTGGTGCGTTTCGATCCGTCTACTGTCACAGTTAAACAGTCGTCTATTGTTAGTCAAATTGTCAGTTCTCCAGTTGTTCTCTCGTAGTTAGTTTTGCTTGATCTCGTCAATAAGTCGTTTGTACGGCACTGGTAACTGTTGGCTACGATTCAGTGTCGTTTGTTCTAAGTTAGTAAACCAGCTTTCTAAAGTAAGATGTTGATAGTAGTCTGTAGAATACGTTATACATGTCGCAGAGTCCCAGTCAATTTGATGTTTTGTCTTTAAATAGTGCTCAGCAATGTGATTGTTGACGTCACCATTCCTCGTTGCGCGCTTGTTTTCGGTCAGTCGCGTGCTTCGGTTTCTGCCGGTTTCACCAATGTAAGAAGCCTGGCAGTCGCAGCATTTGATATTGTATACTGCTCCCTGTCTGTTCTCCGGTTTGTCTTTGTCCTTGACATTAGTAAGCAGTCGCCGTAAAGTGGTTATCGGTTTGTGCGCAACACGTATATTGTAAGGTTGTAATATACGTGCAATAGTTTCAGAGGTGCCTTTGATGTACGGTATAGTCGTTGTCGTAACAGGGCCAGAGTTGGTCTAAGAGTTGGAATCAGTGTTACTGTGAGTGTTCCGTCTAACAAAGTCCGTGTTGTAATTGTTCTTGCTAAAAACGTTGTTAAGATAATCAGTCTCGTCTTGTAGGCTGTCAGGTGAGTCGCAAACTAGTTGCGCTCGTCTCGTCAGAGTCCGGATAGTAGTAGCCTTGTGAGAGGTCGGGTTGTACGAAGACTGGTCTAGTAATCGGTCGGTATGTGTCGGTTTTCTGTAAATAGTCGTTTTTAGTTTGTTGTTGTCGCGAGTGACCAAGCAGTCTAGAAAAGGTATCTTACCATTTCCTTCGATCTCCTTGGTGAACTGTATGTCCGCGTTCTGTCTGTTAAGGTGTTCGTGAAAATCGTCGATTCCGTCTTTGTGTACGGCGGTGAATGTGTCGTCAACGTAACGTAACCAAAGAGGTACAGTTCGCGTGTAGGTAGCTAGGGCTTGTTCCTCGATGTTTTGCATGAAAATTTCTGCTACAACAACAGAAACTGGAGAGCCCATAGCTGTACCGTGTAACTGTTTGTAGTGTTTGCCGTTGTACTGAAAGTACGTCGAAGTCAAACAGAGGTCAAACAGAGACGAAACATCAAATTGACTGGTACTCTGCGACATGTATAACGTATTATACAGACTACTATCAACGTCTTACTTTAGAAAGCTGGTTTACTAACTTAGAATAAGCGCCACTGAATCGTAGCCAACAGTTACCAGCGCCGTAGAAACGACTTATTGACATTATCAAGCAAAACTAACTACGAGAGAACAAAGACATCTAAAAGCTCGAAATTTTCTTTCAGCCAATGAGAGTGCAAATAAGTGAGGCAACAAAGAAGTGTTTGGAAAATACCGATTTTAAAGGGGACTACCGAGGAATTGTAGAGCTAAAGGTATGGTGCAAACGGTATTATGTGCATATTGTTCCTGTAGCGTGCAAAACGTTGAATTTCTATACGAGCAAATTTCCATGTATCATATTACCATTTACAGTTGTTGATTATCATTTCTTTGTCTCTTTCGTAAACAGGGAAAAGGCAAGACACGAACTTACTGGTTGAATGATCAAAGAGGCTAGACGGACATTACTACTTTTTCAGCTAACCAAGTGGATCGCAGGTTTTACAAACTTATTATAGCGACAGAGTACTGTTTCTGTGAGACCTACGATCCGAGGACGTCGCTTCAAAAGTGAATTCGAGTTTTTTCACTCTAATCGCAAATATTCCAGCTCACTACGTAAGGAAACTCTCCTGGAGTTGAATTCCTTATAAAAAGTCCAAGCTCTATAATACGG